>NC_056747.1:1302435889-1302540889 GCF_019279795.1 Protopterus annectens
TCAACACTGCACTCACTGATGCCAACATTTCAAAAATCAACATAATAAGAAAACAATAAAAAAGGAAACACAGCTTCCTTTTGTGATCTGATCACCAATATCCCACCATACATTTAGGTATAATTTGCCTCAATAGCTATAGTGTTATGGAAGGATTATCATAGTCTGGCAATTACAACCTCAGTAGTTTTTTCTGTCACAACATACCTGCATACATTACACAAATGTTATTGAAATGAAGTACATTATCCTGCGAAGCATTGTATACTCTTTTAAAAGTGTGTTTTATCAGTTTTACACCAAAGTCCACCAGAACCTCACATTTAATTGTGCAAGTTACTTTTATTGTGCATTGTGACTGTTAATAGCATTAAAAGTCTTCATAAAAAGTATCAATACTCATTACAAATAGTATTAAAACTCATCTCTAGCACCCTGGTTATTCTTAAGTCGAAACTCCTTCTGCAAACTGTTTTCTTCAGGTGAGGTGAATTCTTTTTAAAGTCTTATATTCTAGAAGTTTGTACCTAAGACTCTTAGAGTGAGACAGAGATATAACTACCAAACAGTATCTTTTCCTGGTTTTGTGTTCTGGTTATGGTAGGATTTTCCCCCACAGTTTAGGAACTTCATTTTCCTGCATCATTCTCACTATATCATACCACTGCTGGTATTTTCCCCAAAGTCATTTGAAAAACCAGTGATAGGTTATTACAGTCCTAGGATTTTTTGGAGTGGGGGGTGGCGGGGTTATGTTACTGCAATGGAAAATGGTTGCACACTCATTTGGATAACATTAACTTCTCTTGTTGGATACATGTCAGAACAGCTCCTAGAAAAAGTTGCAGCATGTTTTTGGATTTTTGTTATACAATCTCTTTAGCATACTATTTTTTATGACACGTTTTTTATTTTTTGTTTATTTTCATACTCATGACATTTGCTCATGCTAAGGAGATGGCTGCATGTCTTAATAATTCATCCTGGTGACATGCATTGCACAAAAGGCAATGAATGTGTGAAATCTGAGGATTTGTAGTGCTGATTGCCTAATGTCTGCAGCACTGGTGAGCAGTTCAAAATTTAAATGGGTTTATTCAAACAGGAATCATGGGTAACCAGTTTGTAGGGACTACAGATACTGGGCTGCAACCAAGAATGTTGGCTGATGGCAATGTTTAGCAGATTTTCTCTGGCTAAAGATACTTCTTTCTGAAGGGTGAAAACGGGCAACAAAAACATTGTTTTATTCTGGTGAACCAGGTGAATAAGTTACATGGTATAAATTACTGCAGTACAAAAATCAGATGTACAGATACAGTCATTTTGAATAAAGCTGCTCATATGCAGTGAAAACAACTTTCCAACAGCTAGAAGCCCTTCAAACCACTTACCAGTGGGCTCCTTGTACCCACACATATATATTCTTAAGTATTCTGTATCTCAGAGCCAAAAATAATTACTGCTCACCCCCCCCCCCCCCCGTGACTTCAGCAGGGCTCAGAATTGTGACTTTCTAAGTTTGGGGAGCAAATGTTTTGCCTTCTATAGCATTACGAATGCCTTTTTTTACAGATTTCAGAAACAAGCAACATGTAAACCACTCATAAAGTACACTTCAATAGTTACAATGTTTTTGCCTCATGCTGTAAACCTCTCATAAAGTACACTTCAATAGTTACAATGTTTTTGCCTCATGCTGTAAACCTCTCATAAAGTACACTGCAACAGTTACAATGTTTTTGCCTCATGCTGTAAACCGCTCATAAAGTGCACTGCAACAGTTACAATGTTTTTGCCTCATGCATTCTGTAACATGTTAGTTAGCCTTTCCAGAAGGGTAATGCCATGGCAGTTATTTTAACCTGTACTGTCCGACGTTATCAAGCATTTAATCCAGAGAAAGGATTCTCTTGTGAGTCGTGACATGTATTGGGGTTACCATTTACATGTATTGGGGTTACCATTTTTTATAAAACTGTACTCCTTTTCTGACCATCCTCCAACATGCATCCAACAGCAGAGTGGAAGAACTAATGGCACCCTTGGAGTTAGCTTTGTGTGCATTTTTTATTTATATTACTGCAACTAAGCCATTGTTGAAAGAGGGTTAAAATCTTAATTAATTTATGTCTTTCATTAACAGCTTTTCACTGTTCCATTCCAGCAAGAAAAGTTAAGTTCTTCTTCTTTGATACGTGATTCACATAGAGATGTTACTATTTGCTTATAAATGCAGTCATTACTCTGGCCACAAAGGGTTAAACACCAATTAGCTGACTACAGTGATCAGATAGTAAATATTTTTAATTTATAAAAAACAGCTTATTTGACTTTACTTTGTTATTTTTGTTTTTTCTGACTATACAAGCAACAACCATGGAAACTCACTGGGTGTTAAATCAGTAATTCCCCAACAAGAAAGATTTAGGAAGCAGTTAAAAAAATGGTCAGTAAACATCATTTCTGTTGCCAACTATGTGCTGAATTCAGCTGAGACTTCAACAGAATTATGTTCACATAATCCATTGATGACAATGTTATGCATATATTAGCATAACTAATTGCATAAAGACAAAGTGAGCAGTCACTGTTCTGCTGAGCAGAGAGAATAAAGCAGGAATGCAGTACAGCCTTACGGATTGCATAATTGCCAAACGAGATGTTTGCAAACTATATAAGTCATTGCCTTAAAACCGCTGCACTGACGTTTTTATAAACAGCTGTATTTTCAGTTCTGCAGGGAACATGTCATTCTGCTTTGTAGTACAAAAGCAGATTAATTCTGCAGAGAGGTATTTATCAAAGCAGTGGTAGAGTTAGTACAATGCAGGCAAAGTTCAACAATTAAGGTACACAATCTGAGAAAATGTGCGCCTCACACGCAATCCTCGGAGCATGATTTGGTAAGAGAAGGCCACTGGAAGGAGTAGGCTAGAACATTCTACAAAATGCTTTCTTCTCTTATTTGTTTAGGGTAGGGCAGGTGAGTTTTCTTACTGAAATCATTTTCAGACAATGCAGGAAATGTGCAGCTACTGCTATTTGTATGTGACAGGCACTGGCAGACATGATTGTGTGTGTTGCAATGTTTTATCTGTATGCTGCAACTCCTTCAGAGATTATAGTTGTCATTGTTCGTAAGTCACAGCAGCCACCTCAGGTCACCAAATTTACTTTTCCAGCCGGGACCTCCAATATAACATGATTCTATGCTTTACGCTTGACATGCATTCCTGTGTGTGTGTGTGTGTGTGTGTGTGTGTGTGTGTGTGTGTGTGTGTGTGTGTGTGTGTGTGTGCATGTATCTGACTGTGTACAGGCTCGCACTAACGTGTGTCTGTGCTTGTGTGTGTGTGTGTGTGTGTGTGTGTGTGTGTGTGTGTTTGTCTGTGTGTATCTGACTGTGTATGCAGGATCGCACTAATGTGTGTCTGTGCTTGTGTGTGACAGTTTTTTGTGTGTGTGTGTGTGTGTGTGTGTGTGTGTGTGTGTGTGTGTGTGTGTGTGTGTGTGTGTGTGTATTTAATTGTGTATGCAGGCTCGCACTAATGTGTGTCTGTGCTTGTGTGTGACAGTTTTTGTGTGTGTGTGTGTGTGTGTGTGTGTATGTATTTGCATGCATGCGTACGCGCACACGCTCACATGTTGGGGGGGTGTAGGTAGATAAGGGATCATGGTTAATTGTCTACTACGTCTGTAAACAGTTACATATCTGTGATGTTCTGGTAACTGAATGCTACAAGTTAGGTTGAATAAACAGGTTAATTCAATGGCTTGTTAAGATGAAAAATAAGTAAATAAATAAATAAATGAAAGGTCAGTTTCTAGAGTCATGGCAGTAGAGTTAGAAACAGTAATACATATTTTAACAACTAGCTATCCTGCACAGCAATAAACAGGTGTAATGTAGCCACCAAGGAAACTACGTTGTTAGACAGTGACTGATTTCATGGTCTTGGGATGACGGGTTGAAATCAGAAGATTATTTTATCATTTGTCCAGAAAAAAATGGGCTGATGGTGTTACCTAAAAAGTATGGCTGTCTTAAAAAGTTCACCTGCACTATGAGGAAACCATAGAGTTTCATGCTGCACTACAACTCCAGCCGAAACAGAAAGGCCATGGGTTCTCACCTTGAAGCCATCTTCATAGGTAATCACATAGTTAAAAAAAGGTTGATTCAAATATTTTAGATACAATATTATAATTTTATAAAGCTGTGGATAATAAAAGGCAGTTTTGCAAACATCAGTGTGCTTAGAATAGTAATACTCAATATAAAGGCAAATAAACAAGACAGTAGAATGGAGAATTAGTAGTTAAAATGTTCTTGCATTTATGTGCTTGTTGCATGCCTCTCAACTACTTAAGTGCAAGAAATCTGGACAAAAAGAATTCTATATGTAATTTCTGTATGGGTTGTCTCTATGTTCTCTGTAAATATTCTATTATGCTATCTCTGATATGGATACGTAATGATATTTTTGTTACTGTTTGGAGCTTTTCTCCCCAGGCCTCCGCTGAAAATTGACATACATCCAGTCGGACTATCCCGGTTTAACAAATGTAAAATAAAAAATAAAATAAAATAAATAAAAAAAACTGACAAAATTGGGGGGGGTGAAGGTCCAAAATAGGAACAGATTTTAAATATTCCTCTTAGAAACTTAGAAAGTTGCTAGAGTAACTGGGTTTGTGCTAATATACATTTTTTAAAGGATATGAAGTCTGAAACTCAAACGTGTGTCATTATTTAGTGACATCAGTCCTCATATCATCCCAATGATTTGTCAGAAAACCACAATTTTATGAGGAATAGACCAAAAATATGAGGCAAAAATCTGGACATTCTGTGAAAATCTGGACAGTTGAGACGTATGTGACTGACAGATCAGAAAATATAATCACTTTTTCAGTAATGCTTTATTAATTGAGTAAGTAGTAAGCCAATCTCAAAACAAATGCATGACTTCAGGGAAGACAGGAGGGTTAAATGATTTTTTCTGAGCTTTATGTGTACAAACATGTTTAAAAGCATCATGGGAGATAACATAAATTGCCCAACAGCTAACAACTGCGCAATACTATACAGGCTTGCAATAATGCGATCAAGCCATCCTTACTTGGTACCTTCAGTTCTGGAGTAATTAAGTACATCTGCTTTTTACAAGCCAGATGTTTCAGACCACAAGAGTTTCCACTCCTTGTTCACTAAGGAATTGCAATAAAAATGAGTCCATATCAAGTGAAGTACAGTTTTTAAGTTTTTTTTGTTAAAGACATGGCTATCATGCTACATTTGTGAGACAGTATGTCAAAATATATTTATATTTCAGGATTAATTTACATATCTCCCATTACTCTTTGTAAAAGTGAGGCTTGTAAATATCTTTACAGACACATCCTTGTGCTTTGCCAGGATGTTTCTGGCTGAGCCCTGTATGTATCTGCTTGGGGGCTTTTTCAAGGAGTATGTTAAGTACAGATTGTAGGAATCAAACCAGGCTTTGCAGGAACTAATATGCATCTTGTTGCGAATAAAGGCCGGAGGAATGATGTAATTTTTTTTGCAGGTCTTGACGATCAGTTAAATAGATCAAATAATGTTAATGTATTGTCCTTTAAACTTTTTCAGTGTGGTTTCCTAACATTTATGGGTTTACCAACAAAACAGAAAATATGTGTCAGTAAAGCTATTTTAAATGAGGAAAGGGTGTAAACACTGCCCGTTTTTAATCTTTAGCCTAGTTGTATGCTTGCTTGCTACTCATTTAAATCTCCCATTGTTGATGTTTGCTTTTGTGGAGTTAGATAGCCCCTTTAGAACAAGAAACTAGCCAAACCACACAGTTTACGGTTCATACCATAATCTGTTTTTAACTTCTTTCTGTGGACATAAACATACCCCAAAAAACTTATAACAACATTTTTATCACATTTGTACAAAACATTTATGTGTGATTAATTGGAGCTATTTTGTTTGAAGTAACAAAAAAGCTTCACTTTTGCAGATCTTTTTTTCTGGATTTGTCTGCTAACTAGATAAATAAATTAGTCTTTAGTGGACCTTTTTAGCCATAACCTGGTCCAAACAACAAAGATAAAAACAGCACATACATAGATACTTCAGTGTCGCCAGTCAAACAATTATGTTTTGACGATAAAACTAGAGTATGCAGAGAAAACCCACACAGGGATAGGAAGAATGTGTAAAACTCCACACAAACAACCAGAAGCAAGAACTGAACTCTGATTTAAGAAATTGCACCACACTGATCCACTGTACTACCTGTTAACTTAAACAAAGTTTGAACTGGAGCATGCTGGGAAAAAGTCTCATGGGCAGTTGCTTGCAAGAAATAATTCTGATTAGTCCAAAACCTGCTTCAGAGTTAATGTTCATGCTTTCAGGGTAATGTATAGGTAAGGAAGCTGCGGCAGTTCTGTCATAAAATTAAAAGCAGCTAATAAGAAACATCCTGCTTTGTATAGTCTACCCATTATCTGATAGCAAATTCCATGACGGAAATGGTTGAAGCCATTAAGCCTTGTATTTTAGGACTGACTGAATATTTCTTATGTAGAAAATATCCTTTTCATACATTCAGCCATGAAGTTATTGCAGTGGTATTTGGTGAAAACAGATGGCCACTCAGAAATGAGAAGGTATGCTGATCTTTGAGTTTCACTTGGCTGCAGTTTTATTTTACAGTATGTCCCTGAAAACCACATGGCAAATCAGTTTTTCACACAAGTGCTGTTGCATTTGATGCAAACATTGTAGTTTTTTAAACCGTTTATTGATATAATGGTGCTAACAGAGTTCCTCATTCGTATCTCATGCTAATGACAGGATAGTGGATTAATAAGAATGCTGGCTTACTGCCAAGGGGTTTATTACCTTTGGTCTGGCTCTTTGCTTATAAAGTTTAACCAACACGCAGTATTGCTCAAACAGGATTCGCCTGAAAACATTCCATTGCTATGACATCAGACTGTGAACTTACGGTATTGCCATTATCAACTCCATGCTAATTTAGAAGTATTTAGAAAAAAATTGGAAGTAAAGTGGGAAGTATTGTTTTTTAATTCTATATCATGTTCTTTTTCTTAGTGCTGGCCTCCACAAGCCTGAGAACTGTTCAATCAACAGTTTTTCTGTAATTTTTTATTTATGTTTACCAGATTCAATGCCAAAGTTAGGTCAGACTGGTACCACCCCTCACCTTCAGTGCCCGAAGTTTAAAATAAAATCTTAACAGATAATAATATGACACCTTTATATTGCACTCCAATACCTTGGGATTCAGAAACATGTGAATCAGAATTATGATTAGGCTACTGCAGGTATACCAGGGTATGCAACGTGGAACAAAGGTAATTATCAATTAACTAGCTGGAATTTTATGTCCCAACTGCTACTAATTAAAACTACTAGACTAGCACACTCAGCAGAGAGATTGTTGCCTGCATCTGCAGTCAGGAATGCCACAAAGAGAAGTGTTGAGCACTCAGCAGGTACACACCTAAGACTGTGCATATGCAACCTATATAGCTACATTATGAGAACAACGGGAAGCCACAGTAAATGGCTGTAAATGGTATTTTACACTAGCATGAGTATTTTGTTTTATCTTGTAGTGTGAAAGGTTTAGGGTAGTGAATGAATTTAATTGTATCATTAGTTAATTAAATAATTGGATTGGTGAGGGGATTTGGATATATATATATATATATATATATATATATATATATATATATATAAAACTGTTTGCATAGAAATCCAGGTTTAATGTAGCAAGACAGTTCTTGCTACATTAAACCTGGATTTTTATGCAAAGAGTCATGTTTTGGTGCTGGTTTATATGTTTGTTTTTTTGTGGCTAACTAGCACCATTCATTCCAGTGGGTCCATTTGTTTGCTACTAATATTACAGATTAATTCACAGAATGTTAACAAAGCATCCTCAGACCTTCACCAGAGGAACCACTGCACTCATCTCTGGAACAGTTAGAAATTCCCCTGGAAAACAATAAGTACAGAAGTACAATGCTCCTTAATTAAGTGTCCGCTAACACCAGAAATAAGTATAAGACAAATAAGAGGACAGTGAAAATACATCTCAAGGGCCCCTGCTCTTACTCTTCCCACTGGTGTCGAAGGTCAGGAAGACATATCTGTAAGTTTGCTGTAGAGGTTCTAGCACTGCTCACCAGAGCTGGTTACTCCATTAGCATCAGACACCACTATGGCAAGACTATGCCAGGCACCCAGTTTATACTGGGGACCCTCAAACGAGTTCCCAGTCAGGGACTTCTGGTAGTCTCTATGAAGCAGAAAAATAAGCATTTTACTTTTGTAAGGGCAACACTTAGGAACCCTGCCAACATCTGAGCCCTTGGAAGCCATGACCACTCCCCAGATTACATTCCAGAGACATATGGTAGTCTTCTCCCAGTCATGCATGCAGATAATGTTGGCACATTAACAGCAGACAGATAGTTACCCTGCCAGTCATGGTGCCGTCATTGCGTAGCACAAACATAGATTTGTGGCACAGCCACCCATTGTATGAAGAACAGACTACAATTATGAGTCAAACAGCTGCACATTATGTAAAAATCTCGACAGTTAAGAGGCATGGCCCCAACCCAGAGGTGCCTTAGATGCTAATGAAGCTTCTGATATAATACTAAAGTTACTTTTTGGGTTGGGGAGCTTATATGTGAGCTCAGTCTGGCCTATTGCTACTCCACTGACCACTCCTCCCAGTGAAGTATCTCCAGTCTTCACTGAAAATCATCAGCCAAAGGTGAACAAAAGCCATTCACCCTTTGGGATGGCCATGCCCATCACTCGCTGCCAACTCTCTCAGTCACCCAACTCACTCATTGAACTTGAGTCACATGGGTTGTAGTCAGGGCTTTATCACTTTATGCCACCACAGTAGTTTGACTTCTTACTTTTTTTTTATTTAACCTCCTTTATTCATCGCATCAATAATTACAATAAATCCAGAATGATAGTGAGAAATCTCAAATGCAATCCATTAACAAGTCTGGGATAACCTTAATATCAGGGCCATTTTTAAGTGCTGATTGCTGTATCGGTGCAGGTTCTTGGTGATATCATTAATGAATGGCTTCCAGAATCTAAACTGGTAGCTGATAAAGTGGACAGCAGATGCAAGAGTGTTTTTTTTTTCTTCTTGTAAGGCTTAGGCCTTGTGGTGTAATTCCCAAAAAGCCAGAGGCTATGGTGTGTTAGGGAAGAGGTTAGTTTCTCAATAGCATAAGAAGCCGCAGTGGACTATTTTCCAAATTCCGGAAGCTAATGGGCAGGACCAAATCAGATGAGTGTGTTTAGCTTCTTCCTTCCCAGATCTCTAGCACCAAGCCTTTTCCCTATTTTTAGCTTTTTTCCTGAAGGGGCTCAAAATGCCAAAAGTGAGTTTTCTTAAAGCAGGAGAAGAAAAGAGGGAGGAGAGTCGTCTAAGTGCAGGACATAACGGGTAACCGTAGGGCTTCCTCAGGATCGGTCTGGGTATTCCATAAATCAACTCAGTACAAAGCGCAGGATGTAATGGGTAACCATAGGCATTCCTCAGGATCGGTCTGGGTATTCCATAAATCAACTCAGTACAAAGCGCAGGACGTAACGGGTAACCGTAGGCCTTCCTCAGGATCGGTCTGGGCATTCGATAAATCAGCTCAGTACAACCTACCTCAACACTGTAGCATTATAATTATCTCAGGCTTTATACAGTGGTGCCAAAAGGGGGTGGCTCAGCACTGCAATGTTGTGGGGTGCCAAAAGGGGGTAGCTTAGCACTGCAATGTTGTGGGGTTCCATGGGTATTCAATAAATCAGCTCAGTACAACGTACCTCAACACTGTAGCATTATAATTATCTCAGGCTTTATACAGTGGTGCCAAAAGGGGGTGGCTTAGCACTGCAATGTTGTGGGGTTCCAAAAGGGGGTGGCTTAGCACTGCAATGTTGTGGGGTTCCAACCCACCACTTCATATTGTGCATTGACGCCCTTAGTGACCCCACAGCTTAGACTTTCTAAATGCAGGTATCGCTATAATTCATTTTTTATCCTTATTGCATTTCAGCCTACATGTTATTAAGGGAAATGGACTATAGCTGTTAAAGGGATACTGATCCAGACAGAAAAGGATGTCTACCTCAGTCTAATTTTTCCAAAAATTGGTTTCACTTCTATGTGTACCTGTTCACTCCTCCATATGCACCCCCAGCATTAGATTTATCCTGGAGTAGTTTGTTCTTAACAAACAAGCTAATAATCATATCCTCAACCTCTCTGGGGTCCCAGACTTTCCTTTGCTACATGGAGGGAAGGGGGTACCTAGTATGCTGCTAAGGGGGTACCTACTATGATGCTAATGTGGTGTCTACTATGCTGCTAAAGACAAAGATGAATTTTGGGAAGTACTCATAATGGCCTGGGTGAGGGTCTAGCCTATATAAAGTGGACTAGATTGGCAGCTTATGCATAGCTTTTCAAGTCTGACAGGCCTAGTCCCTCCCTCCATACTTTTTGGAGATCATCAGTTTTTTTTCCTGGCTATCCTAGGATGCTATTAATCCCAAATGTAATTCATCTAAATCTTTTGCCATTTCAGGGCAAAGACAGAGGTTGTCTGAGACAGGATACACCTGGTTAGAAAAAGAAATTTAAGGAGAAGATGTGTACTAATAGCTGCAGTTCTCATCAATTGTGGGAGTTTCAGCCTCAATCGGGACTTAATTTCTTTCTTAAGTGTAGATTATCATCAGCTTGCAGCTGATCTGTGGAACCTCCCAAAAGTGGGGGAGGCTTTTATACCCGGATAAGTATGAGTGGACGTGCATGTTATTCCAAACTGTTCAAAATGGTTCTGAAGTTTTGACAAGATGGGTTTAGGCAGAATGTCACTCATTTGTTCAAAATGACTGAGAGTCTGAAGAGTTTATCATACCCCTGGAAAACTTGTAAAATTTCAGGCAGACCAAAATGAGGATTGGCTAGCCAAATCTGACCTCAAAGCAGTGACAAGTGGAGTACCACAGGGTTTTGTCCTGGGACCTCTCCTGTTTGGTATCTACTTCTCTGAAGTACAGGCTAGCACAGAAGGCCTCTGGTTAATGAAGTTCACATATGACTGCAAACTAGGAGCCATAGTCAAGACCCCAAATGATGTGGACATCCTACAGAAGGGCCTCGCTGAGACAGATGCCTGGTGTCAGAGCCATGGCCTCAAGCTCAATACCAAAAAGTGCAGTGTCATCCCCTATGGTAAAAACTCTGTACCCATGAACTACTACATAGGCAGCAATCTACTTAACACCGAATGTGTGATATGAGACCTTGGGACCCAGGTGGACAGTAGTCTCTCCTTTGATAGTCACATCGCCACAGTAGTCAGGAAGTCCTCATACATGGTACACCTCATCATAAAAGGGTTCTCATCTAGGTAAAAAGAGGTTATTGTTTCCCTCTACTCGACACTCATTAGACCCATTATAGAGTACAATGCCCCTTTTGGAATGCACCTCACAAGACATCTGCAGCAGCTGGAAAGGCCATAGCAGTACCTCACAAAGAGGATTACTGGCCTCAAACAAATGCCCTACACTGACCACCCCAAAAAACTCTAGCTTTACTCCATAGCATATCGCCTACTCCGAGGTGATCTCTGCCTAACATATAAAGCTATGTCAAACCCAGAGCTGTTGTACATGCTACACCTAAAGAAATCCCAATCCCTCTGAGCTACACACTCTTGGGACCTAAACCTTGTCTCCACAATAAACAGGACATGCTGGAGGGATAGATTCCTGTCCCAGAGACTTCCCATACTCTGGAACAGGCTATCCATCTATGTCAAGCAAAGTTCTTCATTAGCACTCTTCAAGAAAAATTTTGATGAGTGGATGGGAAATAGGAAATACACTCCGGGGATCACTTCTGTGTCTCTGCTCGACAGTGGCACAGAAAAATAACTTTTTTGGGTGGCATAAGACAAGGAACCTTGTTGGCTAGGCTTACATTGCCCCTTGGGCCGATAGCCTAGTACCTACCTATGAACCTATAAGTATATAGTAATCTGCGAATCCATGTATCTGCAAGCTATCAATCTCATTGAACTGGAATACCCCAATGTGGGAATCTCAGTCTAATTCAGGGACTTAAAACTTCTACCACTGAAACAAACAGATATGGGAATAACAAACATCCTTGACTGACTCATCAAAATATTTGAAAGGTTGGGAGCAAACATTATTAGCTATCACCTGTGTCATGGGTTTAGAATAGAGCAATTGACACCACTTAAGAAAGCTGCCCTGGGTCCTGAAACATTTCACTACAGACCATATATAATCCCAGTGTAGTGTGTCAAAAGCTTTAAGGTAAAAACACAATGCAGCCATTGTCATATTGCTATCCTTTCTAGAATAGTCTCAATAGCCCTGGGATTCCTTGCCACTGGGAACAAAACCTTGCTGTGTATCTGTTATCAACAGAAAAAGTACTTGTTCTACTCTGAAGGTTAATACTTTGACAAGGATCTTAGTTTGAACCAGCATCAGTGATAGTGGCTGATAACTCTAAGGGGTCTTTCCCCTCCTTAGGGAAGGAAATTATATTTGTTACCATAACATGATGCAGAAGGACTCTCCTAGGGAGACTAGCATTAAACAGCACATGTGGGACTGGGTAGCTCATTGGTCAGTGTTTTGCAGACATCAGTGGTTAAGCCATCAGGTTCAAGTGCTTTACTGGATTTTAGAGAAGCACTCACCAGCTTAATTTCAGTAATAGTGGTGTGGGAATTTAATTCCCTCAGGTAAGCTGCATCCAAGGTTGGCCAGGTAATCTTCTTACAAATTTTGAGCAATTGTCTACAACAGAGCCATGAGATGACTGATAGATCTTTAAAATAGCTCCATTAATCCCCTTTTCAGATCACTTCAATGACCTCTCCTCATCCTATAAATTCAAGACTGCTTGAGCTTGCTTCATTTCCATAGCTGTTGCTCTCAAAATTTCAGAGAGCTAATCTGTCTAACTCAGAAAAGCAATTTGCCACAGTCCCACTTTTGGTGCTTGAAAACATGATTTATACACGTTACTTCTCTTTTTAGTCTCTTAATTTCCTTATAGAGATGCAGGGGGGATTACACCATACTAGTCAATAATGCCGTGTATCCTGGGCTAGTTGCGCTTTAGTAACTGTTAGGGCTATGTGCATTTTTCCCCTTTCAGTGTGCCTGAGATGTTTAGCAAAGCCTATAAAAATTTAACTTATAAGTGTCCTACATACCCTATGTGTCTTTCCCCTGAATAGTGACATCTCATCAAAATTGAACAGACCAATATATCATGTGAACAAGCAGAAAAAACATTAGCATTAAAGTGACTAACCAAAAAGAAACCTAACCTCCGGGCTGAGCCTTGTGGCTTAGAAATCTGAGCCTGTAATTGGTCTTTGTTTCAGCAGTGTTCTACCCTAGTAAACAAATTTAAGCAAACAAATAAATAATTAAACAGCATGCAAACTTTGAATCGCTTCCATGTCAGGATTTCCAAACATTGACTAAATACAATTCTTTAACCCAAGATCTGATTATATCACCATGTTTCAACTAGCTTGATTAAACAGCTGGAGCTGTATCTACTCTATAGTCTAGATTAAACAGTTGGAGCTGTATCTACTTTATAGTCTAGATTAAACATCTGGAGCTGTATCTATAGTCTAGATTAAACAGCTAGAGATGTATCTACTTCATGGTCTAGAACCACATTAGAATCACTCTCTTTCACAACTGAGGGGGTGGATTATCTACTCTATAGTCTAGATTAAACAGCTCGAGCTGTATCTACTTTCTAGTCTAGATTAAACAGTTGGAGCTGTATCTATTTTATAGTCTAGATTAAACAATTGGAGCTGTATCTACTCTATAGTCTAGATTAAACAGTTGGAGCTATATCTACTCTATGGTCTAGATTAAACAGCTGGAGCTATATCTAATTTATAGTCTAGATTAAACAGCGGGAGCTGTATCTACTTTATAGTCTAGATTAAACAGCTGGAGCTGTATCTACTTTATAGTCTAGATTAAACAGCTAGAGATGTATCTACTTTATAGTCTAGATTAAACAGGTGGAGCTGTATCTACTTTATAGTCTAGATTAAACAGCTGGAGCTGTATCTATAGTTTAGATTAAACAGCTAGAGCTGTATCTATTTTATGGTCTAGAACCACATTAGAGTCACTCTCTTTCACAACTGAGGGGGTGGTATCCCCATATCCAGCAATTCACTGTAGAAGGTTGAACAGGGGACTTTGCCCTCGACTGGATCCATAAATGTTTCCCACAGTTACATACACCTGTGAAAGGTGAACCTTGACCATTACTCATCTTTCATCTTTGTCTGCCTTTAGCTCCCTCTTCTGTCATCCTAATGAGTTGCTAAACATAGTTATTACTCCTTTGAAGGGTTGGTGATATGGGAATCTACAAACCAGCTCTTTCAACTAGCCAATCTACTCAAAACATTGCTTTTCAATAACTTTGTTTCTTGCAAACAAGCAAGGTTAACTTTGTAAGAGGGTGTATCCTTAAGTATACAGACCAACTTTATTCTAGAATTAAGTCCATGAAAGTAGCTTTACCACCTATCGACTATTTAACAGATCCAAATTGGCTCCTGTAAGGTTGAGCAAAGGTATTCCTATCACTATGGGACAGGTGTGCTTAGCCTATTATGTGCAACCCACCCAGCCTGGGCCTTAGTAGTGAAACTGCCATTAGTTCTGTTTTGTTAATGAAACAAAATGCTATTGCTCCTGATAATTAACTGAAAATAATTAATATAGCGTGGTTCCATAACAGACTACATGTAAGGACTCGCTACCACTATTTCTCTTCCTTTCCCACATTGCCTGTTGGCATGTAAAGGTACATAATCATAGCTTGTAAATTACTGGCTATTAGCCACTGGGAAGAGGGATGCGGAAAAGACAAAATTTGGCGGGGGGAGTTGATCGAATGATCGACTAAAATGTAATATTTCTCTGCCAGATCATTTAACTCTTAATATGACACACATTATCCTAAAATTATTACTATCACACAACATAAAGAATGTCACAAAGAAAGGTGTCCCGTGTAACTCTACCTGTGTACTACTGTGATCGTATATTTTCCATGCATCCATAATACTAAGTGGCCACCCAGCAAACCAGTATTGCACTCAAGCAAACCTCCTTTACTAAATTGTCTGCAGCACATTAAACAATCTAGTGCCAAACCTAGTCTAGAGTCAAACCCCAGAGAGGACCCAAGGAGACCTCTGTATAACCCAGTCTATGACCTACAGTAGCTCACCCAAATACAGGTCCAGACAACAGAGATATGCAATTTCCAAACATCTCCATTAGCCAGCTTGTCAGACATGGGCAATGTACCAATTATCTGATGTTCAGAGACAAACATTTAATCCGTAAAGAAACAAACACAGTACAGGAGAAATGTGCATATGCAATTTCACTGGAGGCAAAAATCTTGCATACAGACCAGGTTGTTAAGAACACAAAGACTACACCCACCACACATGGTGTCCTCCACACACATAGCCCAACCTATGCTGAGGCACTAAGAAGCAATCCTCCCAAACCTGAAAGACCTTCCAAGCCTACAAACAGTTACACCTATCCTCAGCAATCTCTAAAGCACTCAGCAAAAGCAAAACCAAATACTATGCATACATCTATAACTAGTGGAGCCAGAAGAGCAAAGCCCATAAGACAAGCAAACCCATTACCAGTGACTCTTGTCATAGGGGCAGCCATTCTATGGCACAAAGACGCCTAAGTCACCAGACTGAACAAGGAGAAGATGACAGTTAATTGCTATGGAGACAGGATCTGCCGAGTTATGCACTCACTCAAGTCACTGTTCCACAGGTACAAGTATGATTCCAGGATCTGCCAAGTTATGCACGCACTCAAGTTACTATTCCACAGGTACAAGTATGATTCCAGGATTTGCCGAGTTATGCACACACTCAAGTCACTATTCCACAGGTACAAGTATGACTCCAGGATCTGCAGAGTTATACACGCACTGAAGACACTATTCCACAGGTACAAGTATGATTCCAGGATCTGCCGAGTTATACACGCACTCAAGTCACTATTCCACAGGTACAAGTATGATTCCATGATCTGCCAAGTTATACACGCACTCAAGTCGCTATTCCACAGGTACAAGTATGATTCCAGGATTTGCCGAGTTATGTACGCATTCAAGTCACTATTCCACAGGTACAAGTATGATTCAAGGATCTGCCGAGTTATGCACGCACTCAAGTCACTATTCCACAGGTACAAGTATGATTCCAGGATCTGCCGAGTTATGCACGCACTCAAGTCACTATTCCACAGTTACAAGTATGATTCCAGGATCTGCCGAGTTATGCACGCACTCAAGTCACTTATTCCGCAGGTACAAGTATGATTCCAGGATCTGCCTTGTTATGCATGCACTCAAGTCACTATTCTACAGGTACAAGTATGATTCCAGGATCTGCAGAGGTATACACGCACTCAAGTCCCTATTCCAAAAATACAAGTATAATTTCAGGATCTGCCGAGTTATGCACACACTCAAGTCACTATTCCACAGGTACACGTATGATTCCATGATCTGCCGAGTTATGCACACACTCAAGTCACTATTCCACAGGTAAAAGTATGATTCCAGGATCTGCCAAGTTATGCACGCACTTAAGTTACTATTCCACAAGTACAAACACACTCAAGTCACTATTCCACAGGTAAAAATATGATTCCAGGATCTGCCGAGTTATGCATACACTCAAGTCACTATTCCACAGGTACAAGTATGATTCCAGGATCTGCTGAGATATGCATGCACTCAATTTACTATTCCACAGGTACAAGTATGATTCCAGGATCTGCTGTGTTATGCACGCGCTCAAGTAACTATTTCACAGGTACAAGTATGATTCCAGGATCTGCCAAGTTATGCACGTACTCAAGTCACTATTCCACAGGTACAAGTATGATTCCAGGATCTGCCGAGTTACGCACGCACTCAAGTCACTATTCCACAGGTAAAAGTATGATTCCAGGATTTGCCGAGTTATGTACGCATTCAAGTCACTATTCCACAGGTACAAGTATGATTCAAGGATCTGCCGAGTTATGCACGCACTCAAGTCACTATTCCACAGGTACAAGTATGACTCCAGGATCTGCCAAGTTATACACGCACTCAAGTCACTATTCCACAGGTACAAGTATGATTCCGGGATCTGCCAAGTTATTCACACACTCAAGTCACTATTACACAGGTACAAGTATGATTCCAGGATCTGCCGAGTTATGCACGCACTTAAGTCACTATTCCACAGGTACAAGTATGATTCCAGGATCTGCCGAGTTATGCACACACTCAAGTCACAATTCCACAGGTACAAGTATGATTCCAGGATCTGACGAGTTATACACGCACTCAACTCACTATTCCACAGGCACAAGTATGATTCCAGGATCTGCCGAGTTATGCATGCTCTGAAGTCACTATTCCACAGGTACAAGTATGATTCCAGGATCTGCCGAGTTATACATGCACTCAACTCACTATTCCACAGGCACAAGTATGATTCCAGGATCTGCGGAGTTATGCATGTACTCAAGTAACTATTCCACAGTCACAAGTGTGATTCCAGGATCTGCCGAGTTATGCACGCACTCAAGTCACTATTCCACAGGAACAAGTATGACTCCAGGATCTGCCAAGTGATGCACGCACTCAAGTCATTATTCCACAGGTACATGTATGATTCCAGGATCTGCTGAGTTATGGACGCACTCAAATCACTATTCCAGAGGTACAAGTATGATTCCAGGATCTGCCAAATTTTGCACGCACTCAAGTTACTATTCCACAGGTACAAGTATGATTCCAGGATCTGCCAAGTTATGAATGCACTCAAGTCACTATTCCACAGGCACAAGTATGATTCCAGGATCTGCCGAGTTATGCATGCACTCAAGTCACTATTCCACACGTACAAGTATGATTCCTGGATCTGCTGAGTTATGCACGCACTCAAGTCACTATTCCACAGGTACAAGTATGATTCCAGGATCTGCCGTGTTATACATGCACTCAACTCACTATTCCACATGCACAAGTATGATTTGAGGATCTGCCGAGTATTGCATGCTCTCAAGTAACTATTCGACAGTTACAAGTATGATTCCAGGATCTGCCTAGTTATGCACGCACTCAAGTCACTATTCCACAGGTACAAGTATGATTCCAGGGTCTGCCTTATTATGCATGCACTCAAGTCATTATTCCACAAGAACAAGTATGACTCCAGGATCTGCCAAGTGATGCACACACTCAAGTAACTATTCCACAGGTACAAGTATGATTCCAGGATCTGCCAAATTTTGCACGTAGTCAACTTACTATTCCATAGGTACAAGTATGATTCCAGGATCTGCCCAGTTATGCATGCACTCGAGTAACTATTCCACAGGTACAAGTATGATTCCAGGATTTTCTGAGTTATGCATGCACTTAAGTAACTATTCCACAGGTACAAGTATGATTCCAGGATCTGCCGAGTTATGCACGTACTCAAATCACTATTCCACAGGTACAAGTATGATTCCAGGATCTGCCAAGTTATGCACACACTCAAGTCACTATTCCACAGGTACAAATATGATTCTAGGATCTGCCGAGTTATGCACGCACTCAAGTTACTATTCCACACGTACCAGTATGATTGCAGGATCTGCCCAGTTATACACACACTCAAGTCACTATTCCACAGGTACAAGTATGATTCCAGGATCTGCCCAGTTACGCACACACTCAAATCACTATTCCACAGGTACAAATATGATTCCAGGATCTGCCAAGTTATGCACGCACTGAAGTCACTATTCCACAGGTACAAGTATGATTCCAGGATCTGCAGAGTTATGCATGCACTCAAGTCACTATTCCACAGGTACAAGTATGATTTCAGGATCTGCCGAGTTATACACGCACTCAAGTCACTATTCCACAGGGACAAGTATGATTCCAGGATCTGACGAGTTATACACGCACTCAACTCACTATTCCACAGGCACAAGTATGATTCCAGGATCTGCCGACTTATGCATGCTCTGAAGTCACTATTCCACAGGTACAAGTATGATTCCAGGATCTGCAGAGTTATACATGCACTCAACTCACTATTCCACAGGCACAAGTATGATTCCAGGATCTGCGGAGTTATGCATGTACTCAAGTAACTATTCCACAGTCACAAGTGTGATTCCAGGATCTGCCGAGTTATGCACGCACTCAAGTCACTATTCCACAGGAACAAGTATGACTCCAGGATCTGCCAAGTGATGCACACACTCAAGTCATTATTCCACAGGTACATGTATGATTCCAGGATCTGCTGAGTTATGGATGCACTCAAATCACTATTCCAGAGGTACAAGTATGATTCCAGGATCTGCCAAATTTTGCATGCACTCAAGTTACTATTCCACAGGTACAAGTATGATTCCAGGATCTGCCAAGTTATGAATGCACTCAAGTCACTATTCCACAGGCACAAGTATGATTCCAGGATCTGCCGAGTTATTATGCACTCAAGTCACTAGTCCACAGGTACAAATATGATTCCAGGATCTGCCGAGTTATGCATGCACTCAAGTCACTATTCCACACGTACAAGTATGATTCCTGGATCTGCTGAGTTATGCACGCACTCAAGTCACTATTCCACAGGTACAAGTATGATTCCAGGATCTGCCGAGTTATCCATGCACTCAAATCACTATTCCACATGCACAAGTATGATTCGAGGATCTGCCGAGTATTGCATGCTCTCAAGTAACTATTCGACAGTTACAAGTATGATTCCAGGATCTGCCTAGTTATGCACGCACTCAAGTCATTATTCCACAGGAACAAGTATGACTCCAGGATCTGCCAAGTGATGCACACACTCAAGTAACTATTCCACAGGTACAAGTATGATTCCAGGATCTGCCAAATTTTGCACGTAGTCAATTTACTATTCCATAGGTACAAGTATGATTCCAGGATCTGCCCAGTTATGCATGCACTTGAGTAACTATTCCACAGGTACAAGTCTGATTCCAGGATTTTCTGAGTTATGCATGCACTCAAGTAACTATTCCACAGGTACAAGTATGATTCCAGGATCTGCCGAGTTATGCACGTACTCAAATCACTATTCCACAGGTACAAGTATGATTCCAGGATCTGCCAAGTTATGCACACACTCAAGTCACTATTCCACAGGTACAAATATGATTCTAGGATCTGCCGAGTTATGCACGCACTCAAGTTACTATTCCACACGTACCAGTATGATTGCAGGATCTGCCCAGTTATACACACACTCAAGTCACTATTCCACAGGTACAAGTATAATTCCAGGATCTGCCCAGTTATGCACACACTCAAATCACTATTCCACAGGTACAAAAATGATTCCAGGATCTGCTGAGTTATGCACGCACTGAAGTCACTATTCCACACGTACAAGTATGATTCCTGGATCTGCTGAGTTATGCACGCACTCAAGTCACTATTCCACAGGTACAAGTATGATTCCAGGATCTGCCGAGTTATCCATGCACTCAAATCACTATTCCACATGCACAAGTATGATTCGAGGATCTGCCGAGTATTGCATGCTCTCAAGTAACTATTCGACAGTTACAAGTATGATTCCAGGATCTGCCTAGTTATGCACGCACTCAAGTCATTATTCCACAGGAACAAGTATGACTCCAGGATCTGCCAAGTGATGCACACACTCAAGTAACTATTCCACAGGTACAAGTATGATTCCAGGATCTGCCAAATTTTGCACATAGTCAATTTACTATTCCATAGGTACAAGTATGATTCCAGGATCTGCCCAGTTATGCATGCACTCGAGTAACTATTCCACAGGTACAAGTATGATTCCAGGATTTTCTGAGTTATGCATGCACTCAAGTAACTATTCCACAGGTACAAGTATGATTCCAGGATCTGCCGAGTTATGCACGTACTCAAATCACTATTCCACAGGTACAAGTATGATTCCAGGATCTGCCAAGTTATGCACACACTCAAGTCACTATTCCACAGGTACAAATATGATTCTAGGATCTGCCGAGTTATGCACGCACTCAAGTTACTATTCCACACGTACCAGTATGATTGCAGGATCTGCCCAGTTATACACACACTCAAGTCACTATTCCACAGGTACAAGTATGATTCCAGGATCTGCCCAGTTATGCACACACTCAAATCACTATTCCACAGGTACAAAAATGATTCCAGGATCTGCTGAGTTATGCACGCACTGAAGTCACTATTCCACAGGTACAAGTATGATTCCAGGATCTGCTGAGTTATGCACACACTCAAGTCACTATTCCACAGGTACAAGTATGATTCCAGGATCTGCCGAGTTATGCATGCACTCAAGTCACTATTCCACAGGTACAAGCATGATTCCAGGATCTGCCGAGTAATTCATGTACTCAAGTCACTATTCCACAGGTACAAGTATGATTCCAGGATCTGCCGAGTTATGCATGCACTCAAGTCACTATTCCACAGATACAAGTATGATTCCAGGATCTGCCGAGTTATGCACACACTCAAGTCACTATTCCACAGATACAAGTATGATTCCAGGATCTGCCGATTTATGCACGCACTCATGTCACTATTCCACAGGTACAAGTATGATTCCTGGATCTGCCGAGTTATGCATGCACTCAATTCACTATTCCATAAGTACAAGTATGATTCCAGGATCTGCCGAGGTATGCACGCACTCAAGTCACTAGTCCACAGGTACAAGTATGATTCCAGGATTGGTCGAGTTATGCATGCACTCAAGTAACTATTCCACTGGTACAAGTATGATTCCAGGATCTGCCGAGTTATGCACGTACTCAAGTCACTATTCCACAGGTACAAGTATGATTCCAGGATCTGCCAAGTTATGCACACACTGAAATCACTATTCCACAGGTACAAATATGATTCCAGGATCTGCCAAGTTATGCACGCACTGAAGTCACTATTTCACAGGTACAAGTATGATTCCAGGATCTACCGAGTTATGCACGCACTCAACTCACTATTCCACTGGTACAAGTATGATTCTAGGATCTGCCAAGTTATGCACGCACTCAAGTCACTATTTCACAGGTACAACTATGATTCCAGGATCTGCCGAGTTATGCACGCACTCAAGTCACTATTCCACAGGTAGAAGTATGATTCCAGGATCGGCCCAGTTATGCACGCACTCAAGTCATGGTTCCACAGGTACAAGTATGATTCCAGGATCTGCCCAGTTATGCACACACCCAAGTCACTATTCCACTGGTACAAGTATGATTCCAGGATCTGCCGAGTTATTCATGCACTCAAGTCACTATTCCAAAGTTACAAGTATGTATCCAGGATCTGCCGAGTTATGCACGCACTCAAGTCACTATTCCTCAGGTACAAGTATTATTCCAGGATCTGCCGAGTTATGCACGCACTCAAGTAACTATTCCACACGTACAAGTATGATTCCAGGATCTGCCGAGTTATACACGCACTCAACTCACTATTCCACAGGCACAAGTATGATTCCAGGATCTGCTGAGTTATACATGCACTCAATCAACTATTCCACAGTTACAAGTATGATTCCAGGATCTGCTGAGTTATGCATGCACTCAAGTCACTATTCCACAGGTACAAGTATTATTCCAGGATCTGCCGAGTTATACATGCACTCAACACACTATTCCACATGCACAAGTATGATTCCAGGATCTGCCGAGTTTTGCATGCACTCAAGTAACTATTCCACAGGTACAAGTATGATTCCAGGATCTGCCTAGTTATGCACACACTCAAGTCACTATTCCACAGGTACAAGTATGATTCCAGGATCTGCTGAGTTATGCATGCACTCAAGTAACTATTCCACAGTTGCAAGTATGATTCCAGGATCTGCCTAGTTATGCACGCACTCAAGTTACTATTCCACACATACCAGTATGATTGCAGGATCTGCCCAGTTATACACACACTCAAGTCACTATTCCACAGGTACAAGTATGATTCCAGGATCTGCCGAGTTATGCACACACTCAAATCACTATTCCACAGGTACAAATATGATTCCAGGATATGCCGAGTTATGCACGCACTCAAGTCACTATTCCACAGGTGCAAGTACAATTCCAGGATCTGCCGAGTTATGCACACACTCAAGTCACTATTCCACAGGTACAAGCATGATTCCAGGATCTGCCGAGTTATTCATGTACTCAAGTCACTATTCCACAGGTACAAGTATGATTCCAGGATCTGCCGAGTTATGCACGCACTCAAGTCACTATTCCACAGGTACAAGTATGATTCCAGGATCTGCCAAGTTATGCATGCACTCAAGTCACTATTCCACAGATACAAGTATGATTCCAGGATCTGCCGAGTTATGCACACACTCAATTCACTATTCCACAGATACAAGTATGATTCCAGGATCTGCCGAGTTATGCATGCACTCATGTCACTATTCCATAGGTACAAGTATGATTCCTGGATCTGCCGAGTTATGCACGCACTCAATTCACTATTCCATAAGTACAAGTATAATTCCAGAATCTGCAGAGTTATGCATGCACTCAAGTCACTAGTCCACAGGTACAAGTATGATTCCAGGATCTACCGAGTTATGCACGCACTCAACTCACTATTCCACTGGTACAAGTATGATTCCTGGATCGGAAGAGTTATGCATGCACTCAAGTAACTATTCCACAGGTACAAGTATGATTCCAGGATCTACCGAGTTATGCACGCACTCATGTCACTATTCCACAGGTACAAGTATGATTCCAGGATCTGCCGAGTTATGCACGCACTCAAGTCACTATTCCACAGGTACAAGTATGATTCCAGGATCTGCCAAGTTATGCATGCACTCAAGTCACTATTCCACAGATACAAGTATGATTCCAGGATCTGCCGAGTTATGCACACACTCAAGTCACTATTCCACAGATACAAGTATGATTCCAGGATCTGCCGAGTTATGCACGCACTCATGTCACTATTCCATAGGTACAAGTATGATTCCTGGATCTGCCGAGTTATGCACGTACTCAATTCACTATTCCATAAGTACAAGTATAATTCCAGAATCTGCCGAGTTATGCACGCACTCAAGTCACTAGTCCACAGGTACAAGTATGATTCCAGGATCTACCAAGTTATGCACGCACTCAACTCACTATTCCACTGGTACAAGTATGATTCCAGGATCGGAAGAGTTATGCATGCACTCAAGTAACTATTCCACAGGTACAAGTATGATTCCAGGATCTGCCGAGTTATGCACGCACTCATGTCACTATTCCACAGGTACAAGTATGATTCCAGGATCTGCCGAGTTATGCACGCACTGAAGTCACTATTCCACAGGTACAAGTATGATTCCAGGATCTGCCAAGTTATGAACGCACTCAAGTCACTAGTCCACAAGTACAAGTACGATTCCAGGATCTACAGAGTTATGCACGCACTCAACTCACTATTCCACTGGTACAAGTATGATTCCAGGATCTGCCGAGTTATACACACACTCAACTCACTATTCCACAGGCACACGTATGATTCCAGGATCTGCCGAGTTATGCATGCACTCAAGTAACTATTCCACATGTACAAGTATGATTCCAGGATCTGCCGAGTTATGCACGCACTCAAGTCACTATTCCACAGGTACAAGTATTATTTCGGGATCTGCTGAGTTATGTAAGCACTTAAGTCACTATTCCACAGATACAAGTATAATTCCAGGAACTGCCGAGTTATGCACGCACTCAAGTCACTATTCCACAGGTACAAGTACGATTCTAGGGTCTGCCGAGTTATACACTCACTCAAGTCACTATTCCACAGGTACAAGTATGATTCCAGGATCTGCCGAGTTATGCATGCACTCAAGTCACTATTCCACAGGTATAAGTATGATTCCAGGATCTGCTGAGTTATGCATGCACTCAAGTCATGGTTCCACAGGTACAAGTATGATTCCAGGATCTGCCGAGTTATGCATGCACTCAAGTCACTATTCCACAGGTATAAGTATGATTCCAGGATCTGCCGAGTTATGCACGCGCTCATGTCACTATTCCGCAGGTACAAGTATGATTCCAGGATCTTCCGAGTTATGCATGCACTCAAGTCACTATTCCACAGGTACAAGTATGATTCCAGGATCTGCCGAGTTATGCATGCACTCAAGTCACTATTCCACAGGTATAAGTATGATTCCAGGATCTGCTGAGTTATGCATGGACTCAAGTCACTATTTCACAGGTACAAGTAGGATTCCTGGATATGCCGAGTTATGCACTCACTCAAGTCACTATTCCACAGGTAGAAGTATGATTCCAGGATCTGTCGAGTTTTGCACGCACTCAAGTCACAATTCCACAGGTACAAGCATGATTCCACGGTCTGCCGAGTTATGCACTCACTCTAGTCACTATTCCACAGGTACAAGTATGATTCTATCATAGTTCATGTGGATTTTACTGACCCAAGACATACTTCTCTGGACTATATTAAGACAGACATTGTTGATTTCTCTGAATATTTGTCTCAGGCAGGTATCTGCCTTGTATTGTGCCGCATTCTACCTTTGCTAAGAATGATGCCGCAGTATTAAAAATAAGATGACCAACTTCAATAACTGGCTTAGTTTCTGCTTTTTTCCAAGAGGATTCAATATTTGTCATCATGATAGGGCATGGTTAACAGACCGTATTCTTTTTTCAGAAGATTATCTGCACCTGTCTCCCCTAGGCTTCAGAATACTGAAACTTTACCCACGCCTCTTAGAGCCTTTTTTAGGCAATGCTAAATTGACAAACGTACCAACATAGAAAATAAAACACCCAAAGAAATCTGAATGTGGTACTTCTTAATGCTAGGAGCTTAAATAAGAAACAACACACCCCAAGACACTCCTCACTTTGGAGAACATAGACACCTGTGCAGTTACCAAGACATGGTTTAAATTTGCAGAAAGTGCTCTCGCAGTGCAAGGCATCAGTGCCTTCCACACATTTTGACCATCAGCTGCACAGGCAGGGACAAAAAGTGAAGGACTCTCAATCTATATTAGCAAAAGGCGTAACTCTACATTGGTTAAACAGGATGATGCTAAGGAACTTAACCATGCGCAAATCTCTATAGACAATGTCCCATGCTATATCCTAAAAAGTTATGTCACCCTCTATATCCCTAGAGCTACTCCTACTTTCCTCTTCTTTTCCATATTCTCCAACAACAACACCCAAATCACCACATTCTCTGAGGCAAAATTCTTTGGAGTTACCATTGGCTAGCAAATCATATTTAACAAGCACATTTCAACAACCATCTCTAAAGTCCACAAAAAACTTGGCTCCCTCCACAGATGCAAAAGGTACCTTACTTAAGAATTTCGTGTGGTCATAGCTAGAAATCACCTTCCATCCACACTGCTATATGCCTCTCCCTCACTAACAAACCTAAATAAAACTGACTCAAATAAACTCTCCACCTGCTACATCAAAATCGCCAGATTCCCTGCTAACGCCATCATGTTCCCACCATTGCCATGCCCTACAAACCCTACATTGGCTAGAATTTTCCAACCTACTAGCATATCACCAACTCAACTTAGCCCACCAAATATTGTATTACCCTGAAAAAAACCTGCCCCGAATGACCTTACCTTCCACTAAGATAACACAGAACTACGCTCCAGCAACAAAGCCTTAATTGA
Organism: Protopterus annectens; assembly: GCF_019279795.1. Taxonomy (NCBI): domain Eukaryota; kingdom Metazoa; phylum Chordata; order Ceratodontiformes; family Protopteridae; genus Protopterus; species Protopterus annectens. The sequence goes on from NC_056747.1 coordinate 1,302,462,839, forward strand.
AATTATCCCTTGCAAAAACCAGCTCAGGGGAATCTCTTTTTGCCCATGAAATTGCCAAGACCTGGAACAACCTTCCTGCTGACATTAGACTTCTAAAATCTACATCCTCCTTTAAGACACTCCTAAAATAATATCTCTACTCCAACCATCTATGCAACTGTAACAAACTGCCATAAACCCACATATTACTACAGGGACACCTTTTAACAACTCGGGTACGTGCTCTGTCACAGTTGCTAAACAAACGTGTTATATACTGTTCAGACTGTACAACACTCATTTGAGTGCATCTCAGTGCTCACTGTAAATATTGTAAATACTTGTACAAATAGTCATTTGTTCATCTAGCCATCAGTGTGAATGCTACAAACTACTATGTTCATTCTGTATAAAACATGTCACTTTTTTTATCCAGTAATGGAACAGTAAATACTACTAACTGAAATATCTTTATATTCTGACAAACACCTGTAAACTTTATATCTATGCTCTGACCTAGTCTAAGCAATTTGTAACTTTCTTATACTATGTTAATGAAATGTGCAATTTTTTTTATCTCACGTTAATGCAAATTGCATGCTTTTTTCTATTTGTGTTGGAGCTTTTCTCCCCAGGACTCCACTGAAAATGGACACTTGCTGTCCAGTCAGACTATCCTGGAAAATAAATAAATAAATAAATAAATAAATAAATACTTGGCATCTACTTCTCAGAGGTAAAGTTTAATGTCAAGGACCTTTGGCTGACCATGTTCGCAAATGACTTCAAATTGGGAGCTATCATACATTTCTCCTATGACAAACACCTTACAAGAGGGTTTAACATAGACAAATAATTGGTGTCAAAGTCACAGTCTAAAACTCAATGCTAAGAAATGCATTATACTGACTTTTCGGAAAACTGCCACCCAAGCTAATTACTCTGTCGATAAGACACCCCTGACAGCTCATCCAGTAGTCAGGCATCTGGGAATATATGTAGACAGAAATCTGGCCTTCAACAAGGTAGTAAGAGAATCATTCTGTGTTGCTCAACTTATAAGTAAGAACACAGCATCCATGTCCAATGAAGTCATAGTGCCACTTTATTCAACCCTTATCAGACAATCATTGAATATAATGCCCCCTTTAGCATGTACGTAACCATACCCATGCAACAGTTGGAGCACTCACAAAGGTTCCTTACCAAGAGAATCCACGGTATAAACACATTGTCCTGCATTCATCATTGAGTATAATGCCCCCTTTAGCATGTATGTAATCATACCCATGCAACAGTTGGAGCACTCACAAAGGTTCCTTACCAAGAGAATCCATGGTATAAACACATTGTCCTGCATGGATCATCTTAAAGGCCTAATTCCATACTCCGTCTCGTACACATTACCGAGAAGCAATCTATGCCTGGCACACAAGGAATCCTCAGATTCAGCTCTGATGGACCATTTGCATATAAAAAAAAACTTAAAGAACAGCATCAGAACTACTATATTCAAGGATTTCAATTTTGTTTGTGACATAAGTAGGACATGTTGGTGAGACCGATATGTGTTTGAGAGGGTCCCCATCTCTGGAACAGGCTCCCCATCCATGTGAAACAGAGTCCATCCCTAACCCTATTTAAGCATAACTATGACCAATGGAATGGAAATCAGATCTTCACCCCCTAGTTTGCCCCCATATCTTTGACAGACAGAGGCAGACAGTAATGTCCAAGCTAACATACCCCCCAAAAATAACCCCCAGAAACATCCTAACTAACATAACCTCTCCTAATAAATGTCAATGACATATAGGGACACAATTGGGTTGAATTGGACTGCTAGGCTTATAAAGTATATAGCCATGAACCTATGACCCTATGAACAGAAAATGATAGTACTTCCTGTGCCTGGACAATAACTACTATATTATGGTATTAAATACATTAACAAAACTATATCTGGCAATTTCTCATCCATTACATACCTTCACAAGTCATAGATGACTAAAATACTAGAAAATATCAGACCAATAAAACACAGGAAAATAGTTAAATCTCTCCTTACACTTGGAGTCAGTACTATAACATTGAATGAACTAGGTCCTAACCAGTCATATACACTGCAGATAATTGGTGTCGACTTCAAGGTGTGCCAAATAAGATGAAATTGCTTTCTGTATTTTGCAATTTGGTTACAAAGCAGACAAAGAGGGTCACCAATATTGAACTTAGGGCAAAAAGCCTCCACCTCCAAGCTGAGGGAATTGCCTGCCTACTTTTAAATCACCTGAAATTTCACCCATTCAGGCCTTCGGTAATCCAAAATTCTGGTCAGCAATGGCCCTGCTGTCAGTGAAGCAACTACTTGTACTAGTGCTGCTCGATCTTCCTCCTGCTCCAGTCATTTGATTTACTTTTGTGCAGTTTTTAGGCCCAAGAAACTGAGTAATGTTTTATTGCTCCTACTCAGAAATGTCTGTCATTGTCAGAATCTTCCTGTGATGTGCAATGCTCTGCTACAGCAGGGAATTGAGTAGCAGGGCAGGCTCTGTAGAAAGGAGGCTACCATTTTGGTTAGACATTTTGTTCCTAGTCTTGTTTTTGCCAAAGGAAATTCCATCTCTGTTCCAGGGACTGGATCAGTTTTCACTTTCAGTCCGATACCAGATTATGCAATAAAGATTTGATCTGATGTCACCCTTTCCCTCTACTCAGATACACTTAAGCTTCTGAGAGAAAGTAAAAGGTTAGAGTCAATGTCCCTTTCCAGATTAACAGGAGATCAAGAAACCACAAATGAGCTAAAAATCCCATCTACTTGAAGTGCTTTAGCATGAGGATAAAGGCCTTGTGCTTGAATAGAGCTGCACAGCAATCGGGCAAATCGGACAGCTGCATCCCTAATCTGGCACTTTAGACCCAGTTTTCCGGGTTCTCCTAATACTTCCTTCCTGCCTCCCTTCCTTAATTAAGGAATCTCAAGATGAAATATCTTGGGAGGTCAGTGGGTGTTCTGGAGTTTATGGGGTGTGCCCTTTCACCTACTGGAGGATGTTTCCCCTTCAAAAGGATAGAGCGCTCATGTTCAGTAAAGTCTAGTGGACTGTCTACTTCAGTCCATTCAGTTGGGCCTATTAATATTAAGCTATTTCTGCTTGAATGAGTTTCTATATCACCCAGTGTTAATTCTAGCTTCTTAACGCAGTCTATTTTTTTCTCTAGCTGCTAGATATGTACATTCAACAAGTTTTGTTGTTCCAAAATATCGTGATGCTGTAGCTCCTGTTTAGGGTGAATTGTCGCTATTTCTGCTTTGGTCTTCTCCCCTTTGGATTTTAGCCATTGCAAATCCATCTTTACCTCTGACAGGAGAGCATTATGGGAGGCTGATGAATTTTGCAGTGTAATAGGTATGAGTTATTCTTCCCGTCTCCACGCAAAGTCTTTACTTTGTGCTTTGCTGCCATATTCTCTGGTTTCCTTGCCATACGGACACTTGCTAGCAGAGAATTATATTCACAGCTGCCTTTGGCTGCTCTGTTTAAACCACAGGAGGCACTATACCCATTACTTAAGTGGATTGCTGAATTAACTTATGACTAAGTCCAGGTTTAGCAACTATTTTAACATTAAAAACATGGGCCGGAGTGGTGCTTTTATTGATTACATGCACACTTCTGCATGGCCCTGAGCAGGTATCCTTCTCATGACCTTTTACTTCTGCAGTGACATGAAGGGTTCAGTTGCAGAGGCTGCCTCCGCAGAGTATGTTAGCCATTATTTCCTTCATGTCACTGCATGGCCCTAAGCATGTGTCCTGCTCATGACCTTTTACTTCTGCAGTGACATGAAGGGTTCAGTTGCAGAGGCTGCCTCCCCAGAGTATGTTAGCCATTATTTCCTTCATGTCACTGCATGGCCCTAAGCATGTGTCCTTCTCATGACCTTTTACTTCTGCAGTGACATGAAGGGTTCAGTTGCAGAGGCTGCCTCCCCAGAGTATGTTAGCCATTATTTCCTTCATGTCACTGCATGGCCCTAAGCATGTGTCCTGCTCATGACCTTTTACTTCTGCAGTGACATGAAGGGTTCAGTTGCAGAGGCTGCCTCCCCAGAGTATGTTAGTCATTATTTCCTTCATGTCACTGCATGGCCCTAAGCATGTGTCCTTCTCATGACCTTTTACATCTGCAGTGACATGAAGGGTTCAGTTGCAGAGGCTGCCTCCCCAGAGTATGTTAGCCAGTATTTCCTTCTACTTGTGGGTTAAATAGTGGTGCTTTACTCTCAGAGCTACAGGTACTGCTGAAGGATTTTGCTTAATTTGGGTAATTTCTTGGTGTTTTCAGTCACCAGTGTCCTTGTTTAATAAGCTTGCCTGATGTCAGAGTATTGCCTTTCTCTGATGAAGCTAATGGTAGTCATATCCTTGCACAGACAAGGGTCATGGTGTCAATGTTAGGTTCAAGCAATATGAGGGCTACATCTCCACCCCACTCCATGCATAAATCTTCTGTGCCTATGCAACCAACCCCACAGACCTAGGGTGGCACCCATGGACAGGAAGACATGAGGATGACATTAAAGGATGGCATACCAGTGTCTGGGCACATGATGGGTATCATCTACCTTCCGGTCTTGGTGTGTCCATGGCAGATACACACACACACACACACACACACACACACACACACACACACACACACACACACACACACAGTAATAGTGCTCAATCCTGGCCCCACAGACACACTGCCCATTCTTGTGACTTATCAGTGTGGCCCTCCCTAACCAAATGATGATAACGTTTCCCTGTTCTCAGTGTTCTGTTACTTGGGTAGCCAATGTCTGATGCACAGTGTAGGCAATCTATGCATGGCATGGAACAACCTGACTGTAGGTTTCCATGTTTCATTTTAATTGCATATGTACTGCTTTAATTTGGACTATAGTTAGGAACTAGTTGATGCCTCTTAGCCAACATACTGGCTAAGAAACAGTATGCTAGTTCCAGAGCATACTGTGCCTTCCACCAGCTGTCATAGTCATCCTCTACAGGCTTTTCACCATGTACTTCCTTAACTGCTGAGCCTGCTGCTTCTGCCTCCTGAATTTATCTTCCCTGCTGTTTGTGTATCAGGATGTTGTGCTACATTGTACAGATTGCAAACATTTTACTGGAAGTTATTAAGTCATAGTCATACCTCTCCAATTCTTAGTGCAAAAAGTCTAAGCAAAGCCAAAAATAATGTGTGTGTGTGTGTGTGTGTGGGGGCAAAGGCCCAAAATAGGGACAGATTTTTAAATACTGCTTTTATAAACTTTTAAATTTTCTAGAATAAAGGCTTATGCATTAGAATTTTTTTTTTAAGGATACAAATTCTGAAACTCCAATGTCTGCCAATATTTAGTTATTTAAATCCTCAATGATTTGCCAGAAAACAACAATTTTTTGACAAATAGATCAAAAATATGAGACAAAAATATGGGCATTCTGTGAAAATCTGGATAGCTGAGAGGTACGCTCATATTGGCTGTGCACTGCTGCGTACATCCAGGTGATGGAAGTTCACCTTAAGCAGGCAAACACATGTTCAACAGTGGAACAGGTGTGTGACCGGAAAGTGTTGTAGCTATACTCTGCCATGGTATGATGGTTTGTAATTGGTGTCATTAGCAATGATTCCAGGGTTTATCCATCATCACCAATAATATGTCTCTGAAGGAAATCACAACATCTAAACAGCTAATAAAAGTCACATGGTGTTACAAGTGACAGCTGTGTGTCACAGCCTGGGTGGCCTACAAACACACTACTACCCTGTGCTTCACAAGCCAGCTGACATTTGATAAATTGAAATCCCTTACTCTCAATGTACCTGGGCCCTGCATGCTATGTGAGGCCTTTTTAGCAGTGTAGGTACAGTCTATGGCCCACAGTTCCTCAAGAACATGGGTTACGTCATGAAACACACACTGGGTGCTGGTTTTCTCCTCTGTCATATAAGGAAGCCATATAGTATGGCATCCAATAACTGGTGCAGATTCCTTAAGGGCTGTGGTTGTACACAGATGTTTGAACTAGTCTGAGAAAGTCATATGCAAACGAAGATCTAATGACATGTAAATGAGGAATAATAATCCTATGGGCTAGGCTTGTAAAGGCTCCAGGGCCATTGGCCTAGTACACACCTATGAACCTATGTGACCAATCCGTGACTAGTTTGTATGAATTAGGAGCGTTTCCCACCCTTATGTGATTCTTGGTCACTATTTGATGCTCATCTCTGCCATACACATAAGACTCTATAAAAAGTGGAATCATGCATTTTTCTTCCACTTAGCAATCGAGGGAAATGCTTACCTTCACTGTCAACTTAGCTGTGCCCCATTCTGAGGTGCTCATCTTGGTTGCACCAAAACCAGGTGTGTCTAGTGGGGCTTGCTGACTGAGAAGAAGAAGAAGAAGATATAGAAAAAGGCTGATCCATATGAATTTTGCTAATCTGGAAATCTTGGATCAGTTTATAGTGGACAGGGACATAGTACAGCCTTTGGACAGTTTGTATGACACACATATGAAGACTGGGGGTGTGTGTAGCCTTTTAATAGCTGTGAATACCAAAATATATATATCCTTAACTACCCTTGCCAAGGGAACCTTCCAGAGTCAGACTGGGAACATGATAGGTGTCTCATAGGCTTCTGTCTTCAGGTTACTTCAGCAGTTCCTCAACATTCTCTTGGTGCATGCAGATCAGTACATCTATTTCCTGGAGTCACCTCAGGACCAAGCCAGTACTATGCATGGCTTCTGTAGGATGGCACACTTTCATGTGGTGCTTGTTGTGATAGATTGCACCCTTCTTGCCATTAGGACCCCATCTGAACCACAGAGAAAGTGGTGACAGAACATTCCATCATCTGCTAAGTTGTGTATGATGCTTGGGATTACATCACCAACATGGCAGCACAGCATCCTGGTAGTGCCAACATGGCAGCCCAGCATGCTGGCAGTGCCAAGTTGGCAACCCAGCATCCTGGCAGTGCCAACATGGCAGCCCAACATCCTGGAAGTGTCTATGATTTCCATATTTAACATAAAGCTTTCATCTACTGTTTCTTCCTTTATGCAAGGATTTCTCATGGTCACTTAATTAATAAGTCCTCAGCATTTTACTCATCCTAACCACAGGCATTTTAGCATCTGTAGAGTGGTGTAGGTAGCATCTGTTTTACTTTGCAGGTGACACAGTGTATCTACCAATCTGTAAACTCCAAGGAGCTGCCAAGGAGTGCTTCAACACCACCCTGTCCCAGATATCATGAGTTATTCACTGAGTGCTTTATCTGCACAAACCTGTTTCCGTTGCCTGGATGAGTCTTGGATTGCTCTGCAGAATGACTTTGCTACTGCATGAAGAATGTTTACTGCCTGCTGCATCCTAAATAACATGATCATGCATCAGTCTGGTGTGCAACTGCTGCATCCAGTCACTGATAGTGGCAGTGCAGTGCCATCTATTGTTCCTACCACTAGTGGCAATAATGTTGGTGCCCAGCTGAAAGCAGTATCATGGCAATGCCAGCCACAGTCTCATGCATAGTATATGGCTGCACAGGCAAAGAGGCTGGTCTAGTCCACAAACATGGGCCATGAAATTCGCTTAGTGACAGTAAAAAAGTCACTCAGACAATGTTTGATGGGCTGTGTTGTTTAGTACTTGGTTATCTCATACTGCAAGTCAGACATTTTCAATGTATCAACAAAATGTCTTTAATAAATTTTGCATCCATCATCATCTGTACAGTGGTGATGGGTAAGTGGCACACAATAGCTATACTGGCAGAATTTGACTTGTGTGTAAAAGTGGGTGGCACATTTATAGTGATACTGTTATCTTTCACTGCAGTGTGCAGAACAGAGTATGATGACTGTTACTGAGCTGAAACGACTTGCACTGCAGAAATACTTTCTCTCTCCTTCTTTCGCTGATTTGTTTTCCTCTGGGATTCTCTGCTTACTGTTTCCCAGATTCCATGAGGAAGTGCTGCAGCACCTGTGCATGGAAAGCAACTGCTGAGTGAATATTTTCCTCATTCTGATTTTCAAAATGTCACTTATTTGGAAGATGTCATACCCTGTGTCACCTAAAGATAGTGGGGGTGATGGTCTGACAGACCAAGTGCTGGCATGTGAGTGTGGTGCTGAGTTGATCCGATTGCATGATCTACTAGATGCAGGGGAACCTCTTGACACTGACCTAACTGTGCTGAAGTACATAGACCATCAGTGAGAGGTTCTACCACATGTTGTGGAAGTCAGGCAAAGCCTGCTTGCCTTCTTCTTTGGGGACTCTACTTTAATGCCTGCAGCAATTCCATGTGATGCACATTGTGTGTGAGCTACTCATCCACCACACATGTAGACAGTTCTCTGATCACATCCACTTGTGTTCCCAGTGTGTGTCAGGAAAGCCTTTACCAGTGTGTGCATGGATGCTGACATGGATACTGTGTGTGCAGCCATACTGGCCATTGTGGCATTGTCTCTGGCCTTTACCATTCCTCACATATTTCCTGCAATACCCTAATCATCTCTACCTGACTGCCACTGGTGGTGTCCTGGGCATGAGCTATGTCACAGCACAAAAACTTCAGTCTCTCTGGCGCTAACCATGAAATAAGCCTTCACCTGTCATTTATGTGTACAGGTGTGGCAGTAGGGGCTGCTACTCCAAAAGTGTAGTCTCTTTATCAAGGAGTCCAGGCTGTGATAAAGAAACATATGTGCTGTATGGCACCCCCTCAGCTGTAACAAGGTGTCTTCATTTTGTTGAGAGTGTCAGCCTGTGTCACTGCCTTAGGAGTTATCTACCTGCTGTGCTGTAGAGGGCCCTGGCAGTGCAGTTTGCAACTGTGTGCCACTGTGCTTAGGCTGTCATGAGTATTAAAAGTGTGTCTTCATCATCGGCATCTGTTCTACTGTCAACATCAGCCTGCTGTGCTAAGGCACAGGATGAAGTTGTTTCTGGTGCTGATCCTGTGAAAAAAATATATGAAGAAGCGATTAGTATGACATGCAAAAGATGGGCTTATTTTATATGCAGATGTAGTTAGTGTGACACGTGGATGGTGGACTTATATGTCAAGAAGTGGTTAGAATGACATGTGAAAGATGGACTTATTTTACGTGAAGATGTGGTTAGTGTGACATGGAATGTGAACTTATTTTATATCAGGAAGTGTATAGTGTGATACATGGAAGGTGGACTTATTTTATGTGAAGATGTGATTAGCGTGACATCTAGAATGTGGACTTATTTTATGTCAAGAAGTTAATGTGATGTGGAAGGTGGACTTATTTTATGTGAAGATGTGATTAGCGTGACATGGAAGGTGGACTTATTTTATGTGAAGATGTGGTAGTGTGACATGGAATGTGGAGTAACTAGTAAAACCAAACTTACCACACGTGTTCTGAGGACTTTCTGCTACATGTGATGTTGCTGGAATACATGATGATGATAATGAAATATGTAGGGATGATATGTATACATCACACGAGCAGACATCTTAGTATAACGTAGTAGAATGACCTACACACTAGCCTTCCATACTGCATGACTGTGGTTGTTGTACGGGTCTGAAAGTAGTGGTGCCAAGACCACCTCTAATAATTCCTGCGGTATCCTCATCTGCATCCAGATCATCACATTTTATAGACAAAAAGGTAATCCTCATAGGTTCATAGGTTCATAGGTAGGTACTAGGCTATCAGCCCAAGGGCCTATGTAAGCCTAGCCAACAAGGTTCCATGGTTTATGCCACCCAAGAAAGTTATTTTCCTGTTCCACTGTCGAGCAAAGACACAGAAGTGATCCCCGTGGTGTATTTCCTATTTCCCATCCACTCATCAAGATTTTTCTTGAAGAGTGCTAATGAAGAACTTTGCTTGACATAGGTGGGTAGCTTGTTCCAGAGTATAGGAAGTCTCTGGCACAGGAATATATCCCTCCAGCTTGTCCTGTTTATTGTGGTGACAAGGTTTATGTCCCTAGAGCATGTAGCTCGGAGGGATTGGGATTTCTTTAGATGTAGTATGTCCAACAGTTCTGGGTTTGACATAGCTTTATATGTTAGGCAGAGATCACCTCAGAGTAGGCGATATGCTATGGAGTAAAGCTGGAGTTTTTTGAGGTGGTTAGTGTAGGGCATTTATTTGAGGCCAGTAATCCTCTTTGTGAGGTACTTCTGTGGCCTTTCCAGCTGCTGCAGATGTCTTGTGAGGTACATTCCAAAAGGGGCATTGTACTCTATAATGGGTCTAATGAGTGTCGAGTAGAGGGGAACAATGATCTCTTTTTTCCTGGATGAGAACATCTGGCAATAAAGACTGGAGCATGAAAGGACCACCACCAGTGCTGCTACAGGCAACAGTTATCTGCTGCCGGCATGTCTCACCATGTCATCCACTGTTTTTCTGTGTTATGCCAAGGTGCAGTTTCAGCCCCCATCTGCATTAATGTCAGCAACCACTTGACTCCATGAATTAGCTTTCTGCACTTGTTTTGCCCCTCCTTTATCCAAAAAGGCATTTTGCATATGTCCTCAGAATGTGCATAATGATATTTTCCTCAGGACTGAAGTTGTGGTTTTCTGTGGAGGACTGAAGTTATCCCAGTGGTGTCTTTTTCTCTCTCTACTGTTGCATCATGTTATAACATGCAATCACATATTATGACAAAGTGACACCTGCCTGTCTTGTATGTTGAAATAAGGCTCATGCATGCCAGACAGTGGTGGATTATAAAAGAGACAAAACTAACTGCTGACAGGGCCTCAAAGCTTTAGGGGAGCCCAGTAAACCCAATTTAATTTTAACTCGATTACACCTGTAGTGTGACCTGCAAAATAAATTTACAGCCAGTACAGGAAGTAGCAAGCACCAATCCCCCCCCACAGACACACACACACACACACACACACACACACACACACACACACACACACACACACACACACACACACACACACAGTGCAGCCATCCAATAGTAACATGGTCAGCTTCCACAATGCAGAAAGTAGCATCCAGTAGTAGAAATGCAGGTTTAGGAAGCACAAACAGCCCAAGGAGTTTGGGAATGAAGTTGCTGTTTTCAAGTGATAATGGGGAATTTCACTGAATGGAAATTCCAGCTGAGAAATCCAGTAAGTGCTGTACATGAAAGTACAATGTCTGTGTGTGTGTGTGTGTGTGTGTGTGTGTGTGTGTGTGTGTGTGTGTATGAATGCATTATATATTGTTCTATGTGTCCTTGTGCGTCTGCATGAGGGAAACTAATGCAGGAGTAACTAGCAGATTTAGAAGATGAGCACAATGGAAGAGTTACTAAAAATAGTTCTAACAGCAAGAAATTATCAAAACTGAATATGAGCAAGTTGACTTTTTCCTAATTGGGGCAAAACAACATGTACAAATAGTACACACAAACACACACACACACACACACACACACACACACACACACACACACACACACACACACACACACACACGTGCACACGCACACACACACATGAACGCACATGCACGCACATGCACACTCACATTTATATACATCCCTTGCTATTTACATTGTAATCTCCAGAATCAGTGTATGCTTGCATAAAAGGAAATTGCTCCTTGCACCGTGATCCATTTGTAAGAACGATTTTGACCAAGTGGTCAGTAATCCAGATTCATCCATGTTTTCTATAGCATATTGTTTGAGTACCATAACTAACAGGCATAGACACTAAATGCTAAGACCGGAAGTAGAGGAAAGTGGGTGATGCTTACTGATGAGAGTATTTGTAGGGGCCATAACAGACATCTGCTTTCAAACACAACAAATGGAACAGCTCCTGCTTTTAACTGTTGATAGGAAAAAATGGGTATGAACAGGCAATCTATTTTTTTAGAATTTGAAAAAAGCAGGCCACAGGCGTGAGTCAGTGACATCTGCAAGCAGATTACTGTAATCACAAGTTCAATGCTTGCAACCAGCAAGTCTCTAGTGATTGCTTGTTTGGGGCAAAGTACATCTCCTGTAGGACTTGGGGTGATTTGTCAACTGTGACATGACCAATGGGAAAAGCAAAGTGTCAGTGATGCCATGTATTGGGTGTAGAGATTAGGACTTCGTCGGGCTGGAAGTGTTTATTTCCTGAGTATGATGACTATTGCTAGAAATCAACAGACAGTCTATGTACTTGTTTTTCTAATATCTTCCACCAGTAGCTACCAGTCAAAATGATTAAGAACCAACCATCTCCTACCGCTGCATGTACAAAATTATGGTCTGCATATATATTTGCATTTGAGTATGTTTATGCATGGCACAGTGAAGGTGATGGTAAATGAAAAGAGGGGAATACAATAACATTTTCCATGATGTCACTAACATCTTTTAAAAGAATTGTGCAAAGCACACTGGAATCATGAATCCCAGCCATATGTGCTTCACCTGTTCATCAGCTACTTCATAGAAACCATCTGTGTGCTCAGAGAAAAAAATGAGTTGGTAATTAAGTAACACATTATTTGTTTTTACTTGGGGAAAGTAACGTGCACCATGGATGCCATTCTGTGCCCTACAACTAGTATTGCTAACTCAGAGGGTGGCATACATTGAGATAATTTACAATATTATTTAGTTGCTTGTTGAGTCTTCAGAGCTTTGTCAAATGGGATTTAGTGTAACAGTGGGGGTGGGGGTGTGAGTAAGTGAACCCACTTTATCACAGTTATTATAACTTAAAATGCATGCAGTATAAACAATACCATAGTGCAAACTGGTCCACATGAAATGCATGCAGTTAACCTGTAGGATCTGTCAAGCTTTTCATTCAGAAGATGTGTCTTGTACACTATTCATGACTGCATCCACTGAGAGATGTTTTTCACATAAACATGCAACCATGTGTATGTGCCAGTAGAGAGATATTTATTTAAGTTGTACAAAAATGCAGATGACACTGTAAAGAAATGACAATTCCTTTGTGACACACCACATTTGAATTATAAAATGTGGCACAGCGGACAGATGACAACATCCGTAGCTAAATTTTATTTAGAGTGTAGCTGCAAGTACATGCAGCTGCTCATTAAATATGCACAAACCGAGATTAATTAACTTTTTGGTCAGATAAATGACTTATACAATATTCTGTTGCATGACTTTGATAATGACCTAGTTGACAAGTATATTACGGAGGTCATTGATTCTGTTACAGCATATGAACGTAGACTGTGTTGCATCAAGCAGAAGAAATTATGCAGAGAGAGAGCAGATTTTGTGCAAGGCAATGTCTTCATGTGGCCGAGAACTGTGCAAGATGATGTTAGTACTGTTCCTGTTATTAGGAATCAGTATGCACCATTGAGCAGAAATGCTGCTCCTCATGTGAGTGAGGTTTGTGATCCAGGAAGTGAAGTATCATTGCAGCCGGCAAGCACTGAATTAGCTGACATGCTGACTGTGTCTGCAGGAGCGAGGAGGTGTACTTTTCAGGTTACAGCGCAGATGCATCAGTCTAATGCTCCTGGCAATGTTTCTGGGAGCATGGTGAAAACCGTCATAGGTTCACCGTCAGCATCCATGAATTCTGTTCACACTACAGGCCCTTTTTTACAGGGGCAATGGAAGTTTCCCTTACCCATCAAGATGGTGGTGAGGGACAGACAGGTCTCGTTCTTGGGGGAGAGCAAGAATGAAGAGAAAGCCAGAAGACGAGGCTATGGGTACACCAACTATCAAGAAGTTCCTGAACAAGGTATGAACAAACTTATTTGGAACTTGCCTAGCCATGATTTAACTGCATTATCCAGAGGATTAACGTTTATCCCCACTCAGAAGCAAGACTTCGCAGATGCAATTATTGACTTCAAATTGTTTATTAGAAATGTTTTATTGAAATTGTGTTTTAAAAATAGTGATAATAGTGAAAATTATAATGGTAGGAGATTGTTCAGCAAGCCTAGTACGTTTATACCTAACCCTCATCCTTTAGTTACAGCTTTTGAGAAATTGTGTTTGGATGATTTTTACAGAATGTATAGTTCTGGCAATAATAGAACATATGGTAAGCCTAATATGTCTAAGGAAGAATTTCAAGCTTTAAATGGCCTAGAGAACAACTGCCTTTTAACTATTAGACCCATTGATAAGGGTGGGCCCATAGTAATTTTTGATATTGAGGTATATAATAAAGTGATGGAAGGTATGTTGGGTGATAAAAGCTTTTATACAAAAATTACTGTTGTACAAGTTGATGCTATGATTAATTAAGTTAATAGCACTTTGTAATGCTCTTAGATGGTTGTATTATTGACAGAGGCTGTATAATTATCTGATAGTGAGGGAAGCATTGATACCTGTCATTCAGGGCCTGCCCAAAATATACAACGACCCCTCGTTCCCACCATTTCGACCCATAGTAGCAGGGAGGAACTGGTGTACAGAGCCAGCCTCCATTTATGTGGAGCAGCAGTTAAGGGTGGTATTGAACACGTGCCCTAATATCTTACATGATACACCCTCCATGTATGTGGAGAAGCAGTTAAGGGTGGTATTGAGCACGTGCCCTAATATCTTACGTGACAGCCTCCATTTATGTGGAGCAGCAGTTAAGGGTGGTATTGAGCACGTGCCCTAATATCTTACATGATACACCCTCCATGTATGTGGAGAAGCAGTTAAGGGTGGTATTGAGCACGTGCCCTAATATCTTACATGATACACCCTCCATTCATGTGGAGAGGCAGTTAGGGGTGGTATTGAGCACGTGCCCTAATATTTTACATGATACACCCTCCATTCATGTGGAGATGCAGTTAAGGGTGGTATTGAACACGTGCCCTAATATCTTACATGATACACCCTCCATGTATGTGGAGAAGCAGTTAAGGGTGGTATTGAGCACGTGCCCTAATATCTTACGTGACAGCCTCCATTTATGTGGAGCAGCAGTTAAGGGTGGTATTGAGCATGTGCCCTAATATCTTACATGATACACCCTCCATGTATGTGGAGAAGCAGTTAAGGGTGGTATTGAGCACGTGCCCTAATATCTTACATGATACACCCTCCATTCATGTGGAGAAGCAGTTAAGGGTGGTATTGAGCACGTGCCCTAATATTTTACATGATACACCCTCCATTCATGTGGAGATGCAGTTAAGGGTGGTATTGAACACGTGCCCTAATATCTTACGTGATACACCCTCCATGTATGTGGAGCAGCAGTTAAGGGTGGTATTGAACACATGCCCTAATATCTTACGTGATACACCCTCCATGTATGTGGAGCAGCAGTTAAGGGTGGTATTGAACACATGCCCTAATATCTTACGTGATACACCCTCCATGTATGTGGAGAAGCAGTTAAGGGTGGTATTGAGCACGTGCCCTAATATCTTACATGATACACCCTCCATTCATGAGGAGAAGCAGTTAAGGGTGGTATTGAACACATGCCCTAATATCTTACGTGATACACCCTCCATTTATGTGGAGCAGCAGTTAAGGGTGGTATTGAACACATGCCCTAATATCTTACGTGATACACCCTCCATTCATGAGGAGAAGCAGTTAAGGGTGGTATTGAACACGTGCCCTAATATCTTACATGACACCCTCCATTTATGTGAAGCAGCAGTTAAGGGTGGTATTGAGCACGTGCCCTAATATCTTACGTGACACGCAGCATGTTTTAAATGATTTGTATTCCTTTCTGATGTTGCATGGAAAAAGACCAATGTTGCATTTAGTGACACTTGATGTTACTTCTTTATTCACTGTCATCCCAAATGAGGAGGGTTTATCCAGCACTAAGCAATTTCTGCCACAACAGACAGATTTTGGTAGTTTATAGGTTCATAGGTAGGTACTAGGCTATTGGCCCTGGGGCCTATACAAACCCAGCCAAAAAGGTACCCTAGCTTTTGCCACCCAAGAAAATTATTTTCCTGTGTCACTGTCGAGCAGAGCCACAGAGGTGATCCCCGGGGTGAATTTTTTATTTCCCATCCAATCATCAAGATTTTTCTTGAAGAGTGCTAATGAGGAGCTTTGTTTGATATAGATAGGTAGTTTATTCCAGAGTATAGGAAGTCTCTGGGACAGAAATCTATCCCTCTGGCATGTTCTGTTTATTGTGGGGACAAGGTTTAGGTCCCTAGTGCGTGTAGCTCGGAGGGATTGGGATTTCTTTAAGTGGAGCATGTCCAACAGCTCTGGGTTTGACATAGCTTTGTATGTTAAGCACAGATCACCTCTAAGTAGGTGATATGCAACAGAGTAAAGCTGGAGTTTTTTGAGATGGTCTGTGCAGGGCATCTGTTTGAGGCTGGTAATCCTCTTTGTGAGGTATTTCTGCAGCCTTTCCAGTTGTTGTACATGTCTTGTGAGGTACACACCAAAAGGAGCATTGTACTCTATAATGGGTCTAATGTGTGATGAGTAGAGGGGAACAATTTCCTCTTTTTTTCTGGATGAGAAACCTTTTGTGATGAGGTGTGCCATGTAGAAGGATTTCCTGACTACTTTGGTGATGTGATTATCAAAGGAGAGACTACTGTCCACCTGTGTCCCAAGGTCTCTTATCACACTTTCAGTGTTAAGTGTACTACCGCCTATGTTGTAGTTCATGGGTACAGAGTTTTTACTAAAGGGGATGACAATGCACTTTTTGGCATTGAGCTTGAGGCCATGGCTTTGACACCAGGCATCTGTCTCAGTGAGGCCCTTTTGTAGGATGTCCACATCGTTAGGAGTTTCGATTATGGTTCCTAGTTTGCAGTCATCTGAGAACTTTGTTAGCCAAAGACCTTCTGTGTTAGCCTGTACTTCAGAGAAGTAGATACCAAAAAGGAGAGGACCCAGGACTGAACCCTGTGGCACTCCACTTGTCACTGGGCTGAAGTCGGATTTGGAGTCTGCTACTTTCACAGTGTGAGTTCTGTCAGTGAACCAGTTGGCAACCCATCTTGTGACATAGGGATTTATACCTAGTTTGGTGAGTTTATCTATAATTCCAGAGTGGGGGATGGTGTCAAAAGCCTTGGCAAGATCTATATAGGCTGTGTGAACCACCTTACCCTTGTCTATGGCTTTGGTGACTGCTTCAAAGAAGTCTATCAGGTTTAGAAGACATGATCTGCCTTTTACAAACCCAAACTGGGTGGGATCCAGAATTTGGAGATTACCAATGTCTTTGTTTATAAGTTCCATGATGATACGTTCCATGGCCTTGCAGACCAGGCTCGTCAGGCTAATGGGGCAGTAGTTCCCGGGGTCCATGGTGGCTCCCCCCTTGTGGAGTGGGATAACCGTTGCTGTGCGCCATTCAGTAGACACAAAGCCTGAGGTGAGGCTATGATTGAACATGGTACTTAGGTGGGGTGCCAGTTGGTTCTGTAGTTTGTGTAGAACGCAGCCTGGGATGTTGTCTGGTCCCATGGATGCTGTGTTCTTGGCTTTGGAGAGTGTGGTTTTTACCTGTGCAGCTGTGATTACAGGAACTTTGCATTCTTCCGGTATAGAGATGGGCTCTTTAGGGGGTGAGGGGGGGGGGGTAAAGTTAGCACTGAACCTATCTGCCAGGATGTTGGCAATATCAGTTGGGTCTGTATATTTAGTGCCATTGTTCTGTAACTCAGAGCAGATCTGAGTGTTGCCACTCAGATTCTTGACATAGCTATAGAATGCTTTGTGGTTGTCTTTAGAATCAATGGCGATTTTGTTTTCATAACTAGCTTTGGAGGATTTTATCAGAGATCGCAAGTTCTTACTGAGGCTGACCAGGGAGCTCCACCACTCGTGGGATTTTACTGTCTTTTGCAAGAGTTTCTTCCTTCTGTTGTACAGTTTGTTTATGGCAGGGGACCACCAGATTGGCTTCCTTTTTTTGGAGGATAGCGTCTTGGTTCTGTTTGGGATAGCACGATCCATGCACTCATGTAAGTGCTTATAAACTGCAATTGTGTAGGATTCAGTAGTCATAACTGTATTGTCCATCTGCATGGGTGTCATGAAGTTCACCACATCTGTCTTAAGAAGCATGAAGTTGGCTTTGGAGAAATGTTTTACCATGGTTTCCTTAATGGGGGGTGGAGGCAGGATGTGGATATCTAGGGTAATTAACTTATGGTCAGATTGGACCAATGAGGCATTGACTTCAGGTGGGGAACATCAGTTACTCATATTGGTAATGACTAGATCTAGGATATTGTTGCCCCTGATGGGGGTGTGGATAAGTTGATCCAGGGCATTGGAGTTTAAGAATTCCAGAAAGCGTTGAGTGAAGGAGTTGGTACATGAGTAGTTTTCCCAGTTAATGGTGGGGTAGTTGAAATTGCCCATTATTAGGGCGTTTGGTTGAACCCTAATATTTTCCAGTACATCAAGAAAATAGGAGTGGGAATCCTGGGGCATGGTGGGTGATCTGTAGCAAGCTACAATTTGGATTGCAGTTTTGCCCAGATTTAGTTGCACTTGGATAACGTCGGCTGCATTATGCTGAGCAACTAGCCTGGAGGTGTGGATATCCTTAATGAAGATGGATACACCTCCACCTTTGGTGTTCCGGTCCAGGTTACATGGCTGAAAAGTGTGGTATGAGTTATAGCCTGGTAGTGCAGGGGCGCTCTCTGGAGCCTTGAACCAGGTCTCAGTCACTGCACAGATATCTATGTTCACCATTTTAAGGAGTGCCTCGAGTGAGTGCATTTTGAGATTTAAACTTCTGGCATTGAGTAGCATCACCTTCAGTTTTTGCTTGCCTGTTTCTGTTACGGTGGTGAATTTGTCATTTGAACCTTGCCTAAAAAGGCACTATAGGGGCAGCAAAAACCTTAGCCAGTATCTGGAATCCCAGGGGTGACAGGTGCAGGCCATCTCTGACCAAGCATTGTGGTCTGTCGACCATGTCATCCCAGGCAGACAGATACTGGATTCCTTTAGAATGGCAGCAGATGCTTAGCCAGTTGATGAAGTCAATCATTTTGTCCTTGTACTGCGGCATCATTCAGTATCAAGATAAGATTAATATGTAAATTATTGGAGTGTATTTTGAATAATAATGTCTTTTTATTTTATGGGCATTACTATTGGCAAAGACATGGTGTAGCTATGGGCACTTCATGTGCCAATAGCTATGCCAATGTTGTGATGAATGTCTGGGAACAAAGGTTTATATGTGAGGGACCATTTAAAGCACAGGTCGTATTCTATCGTAGGTTTGTGGACGACATTTTCCTCATTTGGGATGGTACTGAATCCATGTTACATGAGTTTATTAATTAGTTGAATGAGACTATTTCTTATTTAAGGTTTTCATGTAATATATCCACTTCTTTTGTGGATGTTTTAGATGTTAGAGTAATCTGTGATACTGATGGACATATTTATACAGAATTACATAAGAAGCTATGCCATTGCAATCATTTGTTGTATAAAGAATGTATGCATCCACCACATGTCTTCAGAGGTGTGATCAGGAGTCAGGCTTTCAGGGCTTCTAGATTAAGTGTGAAAGAATCTGACTTTAACATACAGACTGAGCTATTGAAAGATGCATTAGTATCAAGGGGATACAAACATCATGAGATCAATGAAAACATTGAACAGGTAGTTAGGTTAAGGGATACTAGAGCCAGGCCTTATTTTGGAGAGATGTATGAGAAGAAAACTGGAAAAGAATTGGTTAGGAACAGTGAACTGAAAGTCTGTCTGTCCTACTACAGAGATGTCAGACTTTACATGGAAGTTTTAGAGAAACATTGGAGAGTTTTGACTACAGATAGTCATATCACTGACATAGTTGATGTAAGACAATCATTAGTTTATAAAAATATGTGTTCTCTTAAGAGACAGTTATGCTACTCCAAACAGAAACAGTTTACTGTACATGGGGGGTGTACTTTAGCATGTGGACATTGTCAAGCTTGTAAATATATAGATAGTAGTGGGGTGTTTAGTCACCCCGATCAGGATAGAATTTATAGGTTCAGTGTTCAAGCCTCATGCAACACTTTCCATGCTGTCTATTTGGCACACTATATCACATGTAAAAAATTCTACATTAGTAAGATGGATAGAGCATTAAAGGACAGAATTAGGGAACAGTACTACCACATAAGTAAGAATGATACAGTGAGTGCTCTCTCTAAACATGTATCTGAGACTGATATAACACATTATTTTAAATTTTTAGTAATTGGACAAGTTATAGAAAGTAATAGAAAGGGAGATATTAGGAATCCAACAGAGCAGTTGGAGTCGAAGTGGATAATTAGGATGAGGGGGGATTTTGGACATGGCCTGAATGACAGAGTCCCAATGAGACCTAAACTCAAGGCTAGAGCCCTTAAGAGGAAATTAATTGTTTTAGGTAGTATGTTATGTATTAGTTCTTTAAAGTGCTATTTGCACATGTTTTATGTGTGCTTCTGTGAATGTTATTGCTTTAATGAATTATTTTAGATATTGCTGTATTAATTATGGTATGAAATAATGTTTTTAATAGTTTTTCATGTTTTTATAAGTGCTGTTGCTTATGGTGCTTGTCTCTTTAATTTACAAATGATGTGATACATGTGACTTATTTCACTGGTATTTAAGGAGGGGTTCTGTTAATGCGATTTACATCTGATGAAGTAGTGATACTACGAAAGCACGTATGTCCTTATTTTTTGTGAATTAAAGACGGGTTCACCTACAAGCCTTGCTGTCATTTCTGGGTCCACCTGCTGTTTTTAGTATGTGTTGAACATCTGTTTGGAAGGACCTTGGTGCTCACTTTGGTTGGTGGTCATTTTTTATTTGTAAATGTTATTTATGTGTAAGCCTACATTTTGTTGACCATGCCCAGATGATGTTTTGTCGACTTGATACGTTGCTTTTCTTTATGCCTGATTTTTTGAAACAGTTCATACTGATATTGTAATTCCTTCCTCACATGTTGCATTCATATTCTACAACTTACTGACTTTCTCTTTAGTCTGTGAAACTTTTTTTCTTCTCCTTATTATGGGGCAAAAAACAAACAAATATGAGTTTCTATTTGCAGATGGAACAGGTTTTGCAGGCATTAATTTTCTCTAAAGATCACTGGTTAAATGCTGCATTCTTGCATCTCTCATGACAATCTCTGCTAGATTAATGTTATTTTTCAGGGGGATCATGAAACTGGTCATTGTGCTTGAGTAGGTTATCCTGTAATGTGTGTATTATTGCAGTATAAGTTCCCCATGTCTCATGTGCCTCACCAAAGAGCACAACACATCCTTTTGTTGGCCTTAGTTATGCATATTTAATATTACTTAGAACTAAATACTATTACTAACACTTTGTGGACCATTATCCACATCTGTGGAGAGTTTCCACAGACCACGCTCCAGTAATCTATCTTGCTAGCATTTAAAAATATTATACCCATGTTCACAAACTGGTGCATATCTCTAGTGACATATTCTCCAAACAGTGCAACAAGTCATTTGGGGAATAATTGGATACTGATCTGGGTTAATGGAACACACAGATGCTTGTTTGCCCAAATGGCTCCCATTTTTTCCTGTGTCATAAATAAGGTGCAGTAACTTGTCAAATGCATTTTTATGTCTATCCTGTTTAGTAGCGTGCCTTTGCTATCCCATACATCATTGAATTCTCCTGCTGGTTTTCATTTAACTACCTCTGCAAGAAGATTAGTTCATACATTTACAACCCTTTCTCTATCCAAATACTTCCTAAGTGTTCCTCTTGTTAGTCTTCTTTTCATATTTTATTTGTGACTAGTTATTAAATTACTTTTCACAAAGTCGTTGACCTCATGGTCAGTGGTGGATTAGTCTGGCGCTCAGTGTGGAAAGTTAAGGGTGTGAGCCTTGGTTCCTGTGGTATAGTGTTTGATACCCTTGGTCTTTGTTTGCCTAGTGTGAAACCTTGAGCAAGTTACTTAACCAGACTAGCACTGGGAGGATTAGGAATTGAATCTGGGTTCCTCAATTGGTCCATGAAGTACATGCCTAGTAACTACCTATGAACCAGGGTAATTAGGGTATAAAGAGAGAAATCAGATTATAATAATCAGGATCATTGTTATATGAGTCATGTTCTTTTTGTTTGATCCTTAGTTTCCTTGTTTTGTTGAATGTTGACAGTGTGCATATTATTTAGTTGTGAGTAAAATGGACAGCATGAATTCTATGAGTTTAAAGATAATGTTTTAACTATGAATATATTTTAATGTAACTTTATTTGCAGCACACTGGTGTAAAATGCACAGTGTTTGGGCTGCAACAGTTTGTCTAACAATGCAGATGAGTAAGACCATGAGGCTGTCGGTGTTTTTGCTGTAAAATTTGAATACAAGTATTAAATGCAATCCAAATATCTGTGAGAATTGTAAAAGTGAAGAAGAAATTAGTATGTGCACTGATAGGTCTGAATAGTGTTTTATGGTAACTGGGGAGTGACAGCCAAGTAATGGGATATTGGTATGGCTAGTGGGGACCTGGTTCATTACCCTGCATGGGGCCTCATTTGTTCACAAGCCAGTTCTGTTGACTCTAAAGGTGTATGCTATAACAATACAGCATTATTAGACATTCAAGTAGGTCAGACCTGTTCTAGTCTGAGTGATGTCAGATGGGGTAGTTGTTCCTGATAATAGGGAAGACAGAGGAAACTGAGGTGTAGGTGTCCTGCAAGGATATAATCCCCCACCTAAAGGCAGTTTGCTGCAGACAGTAATATTTCTGATTTTTGAATGAAGTGTGGGTTTCTGAACAAAAGCTGCTACATCTTTATTGTCTTTAATTGTTTTGCTTTATTCATTGAACTAAAGAATTAAATAATTAATAGGATTTTGTAATATAGTCTAAGCTTGTTGCATGTTAATAATATATTTTTGCAGTAGCATTTTACAGCCTCTAGCAAGTGTGAAAGGGCTAGTGTTTGTCATGTCATTTTATCTGCATTATTTGGGGCAATGATCAAAACCATCTGATCTTTAGCATCCATTATTTGTTACATATTATTGTGATACAGTCTTCTCTACAAGAGCAGATTGTAAATTTAGTTAGAGCCTGCTACTCTGTCTGCCAGAGGGCTAAAACTCTTGTTAATTAGCTGTTTTCTGTGCCAAAGGGATAGTGTTTGAATCTTTTCAACTCACCTGCTATGTAACCTTGAAGAAGTAATTTAACCAGTCAGTGCTTTGTGGCAATTGGGAATTTGGGCTAGGCTCCTTAATGGTATCTTGGACATTTGCATGCCTAGTCACTAACTGTGAACCTTTTTTTTTTTGCTAGCAATTCCCTGTTGCATAGCTGATCTAGCTCAGGAAGAGTTATGACAATAAGCCCAGCACAACAATTTTTTAATGCAACGTAGGTCATTTATTCTTTAAGGGCAGCAGGCACTGCATTTGTAGATGAAGCACTGAAATGCACAGATATTTGCCAGCAGCAACATCTGCATTAGTAATAGTTCTGTTTAATGTGAAATTATTCAGATGACTTTTACTTCTGCAGTGATTATGCATTTTGACTTAGTATATGCTATGAGGTGGTTTATATTTTTTATGCTCTTATAAGTACTCCTCTGTTTGAACTGTGCTACATACGGTTGGGTTTCATGGTGTGATGCTAGTAATCTTTATATCATGTAGTTCACCCAAATCTGCTAATAAAGTTTATTTCTTCGTAACAAAAACTGCTGTATGCAGTCAACAAATTGGCTAGAACTGCTTGTGAGTGTGTGTGTGAGGGCTATCTTTGGATGAAAGGACCTTATGCTCTTACTATCTCTTCCTTTTTAAACAGTTTTAATCTGGCTTTGCAGGACTAGTGTACGTTTGTTTGTGTGTGTGAGTGTGTGTGTGTGTGTGTGTGTGTGTGTGTGTGTGTGTGTGTGTGTGTGTGTGTGTGTGTGTGTGTGTGTGTGTGTGTGTGTGTGTGTGTGTGTGTGTGTGTGTGTGTGGGTGTGTATGTGAATTAAGTTGGATTATTTGTACTATGGCTACTGTGTGTTGGTGTGAAAGAAATTTGAAATATGATACTTTGGTCATTATTATTGTTATTAATTTTTGACACAGGTCTCTAAAAAAGATGCAGTCAACAATGCAGCTATAATTCCTTAGTTTGGATATATCTGTGGATAAAAATGACTGCCTTTGCTGAGTTTATAAAGCTAAAAGGTCATTAGTCTGTCTTAGCAGGATTAATGTGTATTTGTGTAAAGCAAATTGGAATACTTTACTGTGGCCATTTTTATCAAAATGAGACTTGTGTACGCAGTCAAACAATGGCTGTAATTAATGTATGGAAACTGGTGGTTGAACTGCTGTGAAATAGGTACTTTTGTCTTTACTGGTTAACAGATTTTGTTTCATTGCTTACTGGAGAAAATGTTTGAAACAAAAAATTTAAAATACACTCTAACAAATATTGCTATATTATACAAGAATTGTAATGTAAAATAATCATGAAGAAGAAGAAAACATGCATTAATGCATTGTCCTAAAAATGTATGCAGGGGGTCCATGGTTTGGAAACAGCTTGGGGCCCAAGGTAGACTTAATCTGCCACTACTGCCAGAGTATTAAAAAAAGAAAAAGAGTTATAAACACATTGAAGCATTAATCCTGAGCTGTGGGTTTTGCTTTTCTTATTAATCCTGCATGTGTTTCTTACTCCTCTGTTGCAGCAGTAATACATATGCTTGTATGTGTTTGCTATGAGGGTGTGGTAGTCAGTAGTCGGTAGTATATTAAGTAGCAGGTTATGAGTATCAGTAATTAATTAAATTCAGATGGCCTGTAGGCTGATCCTGGCCATTACCTGTTGCCAGAGGCTATTGTTCACAGTAAGCCACTTGGTACATGTAGACAGCACTAAAAATGATGTTACCAACCACGCTTCATGTATCATCCAACAAATTATTATAAAACATCATGTCTTACTAGTAAATATAGGTTACTGTTGAAGAGATCACAATGGATTACACAGATAACTGCCCTTTCCAAATTATTTCTGGCTATCCCTGTTGTTAATAAATGGTTTTAGTTCATTTGTGCTTTGCATAATCCTTCATGGAAGCATTTTACCCAGCAAAGGCTTAAAATGGTGGCTTGAGCCCAGTTGGTATAAGTTGAGGCTGATTTGAGAAGTTCTTATGCAAATGAGGCTCAACCATTTGAGCTGTATGACTCTCACAATAGTGCAAAATAATTTTTGCCAGACTGTTAATTTAACAGTTTGGTAATTACATACTTGCCTGCATTAATCCAGCATAGTTACAGCTGGAACCCAAAGTAAAGTATATGCCTCCTGACCACCCATTAATATTAATGCTGTAAACATGGCTCTGTTCTTTTAGTCTTCTGTTTTTGGGACAAATCCTTAACACTCTGTATTTTTCTAAAAGCTGCAAAATTAACTTTTCTTTTTACACAGAAAAGAGTTGTCATGCATACAGATGCATCAGAATGCTTGTTTGTGTGAGATGAAAAGCTTGTTTTGTGGCTTTAGACATGATCTTAAAGTTGCATTTTGATTATTATATTACAACAGCCCATAAACATATTAGGGCATTATTTTTTATGATTTCCAGAACTTTGTTATGCTTTAGAAATGGCTGCACCAGGGCACCACAAACAGCCTTGGTAAAAGGTCAGGTTTGTGCAGATATTACCCATATTGCATATAAATTGATTATGACTGCATTCATGATAATTGCAGTGCTTCAGGACATGCTCAGTAGCATACAGAATTAATAAGGAATTATCTGTACTCACATATTATCACAACCAGATTTTACAGGTTGTGACTTTTGCATACATCCACACTAACGAGCCCATGAAACACTATAAGGTGCTGCTTTGAGTCAGACTGGCTATGGACTAACTTTGTTTTACCTTCGGTAAGACAGACATTTAAAGAAAACCCTGTTCCTGTTTTCAGCATGCATTACACATGCACACTTGAAACTGTCATGCCTGCTGTCATTCTGATGAACAGATTTCATACCACATAAACAAAGCCAATTACACTTGCATACAGAGAATTAAATATTTAATGTGAATAGTTAATTGCACCTTAAGACTGGTCAGTTTGAAAATGTTACAAGGCTAGCTACAAGTACAGGAGTGTGTTCTTCATGAAAATGAGTATCTGCTGATATTGTCATGGCGACGTGCATTAGAGTTGCAGATACCCCCCCCCCCCCCAACACTCTGGACATCATCATCTTCTTTTGGCTGTTCCCATTAGGGGTCGCTACAGTGGATCATCTGTTTCCATTTCTTCCTGTCCTCTGCATCTTGCTCTGTCACACCAACCACCTGCATGTCCTCTCTCACCACATCCATAAACCTTATCTTAGGCCTTCCTCTTTTCCTGTTACCTGGCAGCTTCATCCTTAGCATCTTTTTCCCAATATGCTCAGCATCCTTCCTCGGCACATGTCCAACCAATGTAATCTTGCCTCTCTGGCTTTGTCTCCAAATCTTCCAACCTGGGTTGACCCTCTAATATACTTATTCCTAATCCTGTCCACCCTCGTCACACCCAGTGCGAATCTTAACATCTTTAACTCTGCCACATCCAGCTCAAACTCCTGCCTTTTTGTCAATGCCACTGTCTCCAACCCATATAACAGCTGGTCTCATTACCCTCTTGTAGACCTTCCCTTTCACTCTTACTGGTACTCGTCTGTCACAAATCACTCCTGACACTCTTCTCCACCCACTCCATCCTGTCTGTACTCTCTTCTTCACCTCTCTTCCACACTCACCATTACACTGAACTATTGATCCCAAGTATTTAAACTCATCCACCTTTGCCACCTCTACTCCTTGCATCCTCACCATTCCTCTGTCCTCCCTCTCATTCACACACATATATTCTGTCTTAGTCTGCTGACCTTCATTACTCTTCTCTCTAGAGCATATCTCCATCTCTTCAGGGTCTCCTCCACCTGTTCCATACTCTCACTACAGATCACAATCTCATCTGCAATCATCATAGTCCACGGGGACTCTTGTCTGATCTCATCTGTCAACCTGTCCAGCACCATTGCAAATAAGAAAGGGCTCAGAGCTGATCCTTGATGTAATCCCACCTCCACCTGAAACGCATCCGTCACTCCCACCGCAGACCTCACCGTTGTCCCACTACCCTCATACATATCCTGTACCACTCTTACATACTACTCTGACACTCCCGACTTCCTCATACAATACCACAACTCCTCTCTAGACACTCTGTCATATGCTTTCTCTAAGTCTACAAAAACACAATTCAACTCCTTCTGACCTTCTCTGTACTTCTCCATCAACACTCTCAGAGCAAACATCACATCTGTAGTGCTCTTTCCCGGCATGAAACCATACTGCTGATCACTAATCATCACGTCCCTTCTTAACCTAGCTTCCACTACTCTTTCCCATAACCTCATGCTGTGACTGATCAGTTTAATCCCTCAGTAGTTACTACAGCTCTGCACATCCCCCTTATTCTTAAAAATCGGTACCAAAACACTTTTTCTCCATTCCTCAGGCATCCTCTCACTTTCCAAGATTTCATTAAACAATCTGGTTAAAAACTCCACTGCCATTTCACCTAAACACCTCCATGCTTCCACAGGTATGTCATCTGGACCAACAGCCTTTCCATTCTTCATCCTCTTCATAGCTATCCTTACTTCCTCCTTGCTAATCCACTGCACTTCATGATTCACTATCCCTACATCATCAAACCTTCTCTCCCTCTCATTCTCTTCATTCATCAACCCCTCAAAGTACTCTTTCCATCTCCTCAACACACTCTCCTCGCTTGTGAGTATGTTTCCCTCATTATCCTTTATCACTTTTACCTGCTGCACATCTTTCCTAGCTCGGTCCTTCTGTCTAGCCAATTGGTAAAGGTCCTTTTCTCCCACCTTAGTGTCCAACCTTTCATACAACTCTTCATATGCCTTATCCTTATCCTTCGCCACCTCTCTCTTTGCCATGCACCTCATCTCCATATACTCCGCAATAGTCTCAAGTTTGCAATAATTTTATAAGAAATACTTCCCCAAAGCCCAGTCACCCACTGACACAATAAAACTTTGCATATCCTCAAACAAGTGGACTGCTTCAGGAAATGCAGCATGGAATGAGTGGGAGTCTTGTTGCCAGTTACAAATGTGTTAATAAATGTAACGGATCTTGTAAATAGTGAATTTCTTTTGGCCATGATGTGTACACAAATGCGATGAGTATGCAGCTTTGTTTTTGTCCATTTTTTCTAATATCTCACCAGCATTACTTACAATACGACCACTGACCAATGTAATGAGGCCGGTACAGCATACGCGTAAGTACTAGAAGTACTCATTACTAATATACAGATATATGCCCCTTTTACAAGTAGTACCATTCATTCATACAGTATCAACCTTCATGTTTTAGTTTATGACTGTGAGATCATCAGTCCACAATCAGTACATAAAAATAGACATGAAATTGTAATAGCTAGTGCCACCAAGAAACAGGTTCTCAGAATCCATTCATTACATTAATAAATTAAAATTGTTGTTGTATCTTTCGGCTTTTCCCGGTTAGGGGTCGCCACAGCGGAACTCGGGTCCGCTAATGATTGGCAGTAGATTTTTTTTACGTACCGAGTTGCCATCTCTGACGCACAACCTTCAATGAAGGTAAGCCCATTCACGCATGTCTCCGCACAGAAGATGCTTTAGCTGAGAATCGAACAGGACAACGTCATACTGTGAGGCGACAATGCTACCGCAGCACCACCACACTGGTAAATAGGAATTTCTGATTAAATGTGTAAATGGTTAATTTCCTATTATTAAATGAAACACAATTTATTTGGAATACTAGAGTCCATTTCTTGCCTGAATTTCTCTTTCTGTGTCTCTTCTTTCTTCTTTCCCTTCCCTGTCACATTTTTATATAGGTCCAGAAGGCACTGTGGCAATTCAGTCATATGCCTCTTGTGTGACAGACTGCTTCACCATCTCACACTGCCTTCTCACCTAGGGACATCTTCACAGGGTGGGGCAGTGGCTCCATCCCTGTAGAACACCCCCCCAGTGTGTGGCAGCCTGGTCAGCTGCAAATGCCATGAGCAGCATGCCCCCCTGATTGATGCAGCAGCGCAGAGGGCTGTGGAGAGATGTCTGCACACACTACAATCTCTCCTCCAGCAGTTATAAAGTTCTCTGACTTAGTAAGCTCCATCCATTTTTATTTTCCATATCGGAATGAAGCAATATGAAGAATGTTCTTTTAAGATGTCTTCTTTCAGATATGTTAAGCCGATGTTCATTAGGCATATTTATTTATTTATCTTTTGTTGATTATAGGTTCCTAGGTTCCTAGGAGATTGTTAGGCTAGCAGCTT
Source organism: Protopterus annectens (assembly GCF_019279795.1). Classification (NCBI taxonomy): domain Eukaryota; kingdom Metazoa; phylum Chordata; order Ceratodontiformes; family Protopteridae; genus Protopterus; species Protopterus annectens. The sequence goes on from NC_056747.1 coordinate 1,302,492,282, forward strand.
AAGGGCCCTTACAAGCCTAGCCAATATAACCTAATTTTACCCAATATATGGCCCCTATGGGCAAGAAGATGTCGTGGATTTGTACCTATGCCTTGAGTATCTTACAGACTGCCCCAGTCCATAAGGGACATAGGTGCTACCCCATGTGTGAATTTGCGATTCCCCATCCATTGATCTAAGTGAAGCTCTAGCTTGTACCTGCCTCTCAAGATCAATGGTGAGGAAGTGGAGAGAGTCCAAACTGCAAAGTTTCTGGGGGTACATACATCAAAGGATCTTTCTTGGAGTACAGAGGCCAGCTAATTAAAAAAAGCCCACCAGTCACTAAACTTCCTAAGAAGGCTTAGAAAAGCAAAGCTCTCTATGAATGTTCTAAATACCTTCCATAGAGGAGCCATCAAGAGCATTATGACCAGCAACTGCACTGTATGGTTCGGTAACAGTACAATGGCCAAAAAGAGGAAGCTGCAAAGAATAATAACAACAGCAGAAAAGATTGTGAGCACTAGTCTTCCTACCTTACAGGAGCTCTTTGAAATGAGATGTAAAAAGAGGTCCCACAAAATACTGAGTGACACTTCTAATCCAGCGTATGGTTGGTTCACTAAACTTTCATCTGGTAGAAGGTTACGGAGTATCCACTGCACGACCTCCAGATTCATGAAGTTTTTATCCAACTGCGATAAGACTCATTAATGCAGACATAAATGTGGACGTATCCAAACTATAATAGATTGTCATGGTCTCATTCTTTTCCTTTTGTTTATACAGTAATTCTATTTATTTATTGCAAACTAAAATTAATATATTCTCATTAAAGTGCAATGCCAATCACTTCCTTATGTGCAATGTCACCCAGTCTTACCTCTGTGTATAGTGCACTTTTCTTTCATTTCTTAATAGTGTACAAGCATGTGTCAGCTACCTAGACATATATTTTTGTACTATAGTTATTGTTTATTCTTTAATACCTATTATGTCTGTCTTTTTGTGTTTGTTTTTCTTGCTGTAAAAGAGCTGACACTCGAAATTTCATTTAGGTAGCACTTGTGTTTCCTAAATGGCAATAAAGTTTCTTTTGAATCTTTTTTGAAAATTGTGTTTGAAGAGGGCCAGGGAATGGCTCTGCATAATGTGACTCAGAAACCTGTTCCAAAGAAGGAGCAGTCTCTGAGACGCATATCTGTCTCTCCAGATTTTGTTTGAGTCACTGACTAAGTTTAGATCCTTAGATAAGGTGACCCTCATGCTGTTTGACTTGCGGATGTGTAGCAGCTCCATCTGGGCTGGATTTGTGAGTGGCTTGTAGGTCAGACATAGGTCACCCATAAATAGTCAATGGAAGACAGAGTAAAGGGATAGGGATTTTAGGTGGACTGATACTAAGACCCTTTTTAGCGATGACTTTGGTATAATGATCTTGTACAAAGGTCCACAGATTTTAAAATGAGAACTGAGGGTCCTGAGGGTCCTGATTCAGTTGTTTCAAACATGTAGATCTAAAGGGAGAAAAAATGTTATACTGGCAATCAGGCTGTTAAAATTATTGGACTCTAATGAAATTGTTTTACAATGACAATCAAATGCTCTGATAAAATTGGTGCAGCTCTTGTAGATGCCAAATGTAACCATAAAAACCTGCAAACAGCTATTTGAGAATGCTTTTTGTATAACTAGATGCCATGAATCCTAGGTATAAGTTGCCTGTGTCTTACTCTGTCTCACACGTATACCACAGTGCTGCTTTCAATCATGCCTGTTATTAATTTAGTATTTTAGTCAAAGCTGGAAAGTTTGGAGATGGTATTTCTGGTATATTTTGCTATTAATTGTAACTGTTTATTTTACACATGAATGACTCCTGTCTGTTTCTTAAATGCTGTTTTGATGTTTGTCTGACTGTAGAACATACCATCTTTTGGGCACTGAAACCCAGTAACTCAAGGAGCAGGCAACAAACAGAAGGCAGCCTGGTTGTGCTGTCTGCAGTGGATATCTATATGCCTTTACAGGGCTGCTTACTTGGCACAAGGCTTTTCCGGAAATATAGCTGATGTGTTTCCAGTAAAGGCTCCAAAGCAAAGTCTGTGTGTGAAACAAATCCAATGAAGCAATAAAATTAATTCTCTTCCCACAGGTGGCTACCACCTGAATATAAAAATGAAAAGCAGCAAGCAACTCTTGCATTTTCTCTCACAGTATACAGTTTGACATTGATCTGTAAGGCATGCCTTAATTTTTCCTGTTTTGCTAATTAGCTACAAGGCTAATTATGTTCGAGAGAAATTGCACAAGCTTGGGATACAGCCTAGAAAATCGAAATGTATCTACACATGCACATATACACACATATACAAACATACAAATAAACCCAAACACTTTCACACACACAGAATGTATCTACACATGCACATATACACACATATACAAACATACAAATAAACCCAAACACTTTCACACACACAGAATGTATCTACACATGCACATATACACATATATACAAACATAAAAATAAACCCAAACACTTTCACACACACAGAATGTATCTACACATGCACATATAAACACATATACAAACATACAAATAAACCCAAACACTTTCACACACACAGAATGTATCTACACATGCACATATACACACATATACAAACATACAAATAAACCCAAACACTTTCACACACACAGAATGTATCTACACATGCACATATACACACATATACAAACATACAAATAAACCCAAACACTTTCACACACACAGAATGTATCTACACATGCACATATACACACATATACAAACATACAAATAAACCCAAACACTTTCACACACACAGAATGTATCTACACATGCACATATACACACATATACAAACATACAAATAAACCCAAACACTTTCACACACACAGAATGTATCTACACATGCACATATAAACACAAATATACAAACATACAAATAAACCCAAACACTTTCACACACACAGAATGTATCTACACATGCACATATACACACATATACAAACATACAAATAAACCCAAACACTTTCACACACACAGAATGTATCTACACATGCACATATACACACATATACAAACATACAAATAAACCCAAACACTTTCACACACACAGAATGTATCTACACATGCACATATACACACATATACAAACATACAAATAAACCCAAACACTTTCACACACACAGAATGTATCTACACATGCACATATACACACATATACAAACATACAAATAAACCCAAACACTTTCACACACACAGAATGTATCTACACATGCACATATACACACATATACAAACATACAAATAAACCCAAACACTTTCACACACACAGAATGTATCTACACATGCACATATACACACATATACAAACATACAAATAAACCCAAACACTTTCACACACACAGAATGTATCTACACATGCACATATACACACATATACAAACATACAAATAAACCCAAACACTTTCACACACACAGAATGTATCTACACATGCACATATACACACATATACAAACATACAAATAAACCCAAACACTTTCACACACACAGAATGTATCTACACATGCACACATATACACAAATATAACCCTCCTCACACACACACAATGTATGGGTGCCTACACATGCACATATACACACATATACAAACATACAAATAAACCCAAACACTTTCACACACACAGAATGTATCTACACATGCACATATACACACATATACAAACATACAAATAAACCCAAACACTTTCACACACACAGAATGTATCTACACATGCACATATACACACATATACAAACATACAAATAAACCCAAACACTTTCACACACACAGAATGTATCTACACATGCACATATACACACATATACAAACATACAAATAAACCCAAACACTTTCACACACACAGAATGTATCTACACATGCACATATACACACATATACAAACATACAAATAAACCCAAACACTTTCACACACACAGAATGTATCTACACATGCACATATACACACATATACAAACATACAAATAAACCCAAACACTTTCACACACACAAAGAATGTATCTACACATGCACATATACACACATATACAAACATACAAATAAACCCAAACACTTTCACACACACAGAATGTATCTACACATGCATATACACACATATACAAACATACAAATAAACCCAAACACTTTCACACACACAGAATGTATCTACACATGCACATATACACACATATACAAACATACAAATAAACCCAAACACTTTCACACACACAGACCCCTCCTCACACATTTACACACATATGTGCATGGGTGCTTACACATGCACATATACACACATATACAAACATACAAATAAACCCAAACACTTTCACACACACAGAATGTATCTACACATGCACATATACACACATATACAAACATACAAATAAACCCAAACACTTTCACACACACAGAATGTATCTACACATGCACATATACACACATATACAAACATACAAATAAACCCAAACACTTTCACACACACAGAATGTATCTACACATGCACATATACACACATATACAAACATACAAATAAACCCAAACACTTTCACACACACAGAATGTATCTACACATGCACATATACACACATATACAAACATACAAATAAACCCAAACACTTTCACACACACAGAATGTATCTACACATGCACATATACACACATATACAAACATACAAATAAACCCAAACACTTTCACACACACAGAATGTATCTACACATGCACATATAAACACATATACAAACATACAAATAAACCCAAACACTTTCACACACACAGAATGTATCTACACATGCACATATACACACATATACAAACATACAAATAAACCCAAACACTTTCACACACACAGAATGTATCTACACATGCACATATACACACATATACAAACATACAAATAAACCCAAACACTTTCACACACACAGAATGTATCTACACATGCACATATAAACACATATACAAACATACAAATAAACCCAAACACTTTCACACACACAGAATGTATCTACACATGCACATATAAACACATATACAAACATACAAATAAACCCAAACACTTTCACACACACAGAATGTATCTACACATGCACATATAAACACATATACAAACATACAAATAAACCCAAACACTTTCACACACACAGAATGTATCTACACATGCACATATACACACATATACAAACATACAAATAAACCCAAACACTTTCACACACACAGAATGTATCTACACATGCACATATAAACACATATACAAACATACAAATAAACCCAAACACTTTCACACACACAGAATGTATCTACACATGCACATATACACACATATACAAACATACAAATAAACCCAAACACTTTCACACACACAGAATGTATCTACACATGCACATATAAACACATATACAAACATACAAATAAACCCAAACACTTTCACACACACAGAATGTATCTACACATGCACATATACACACATATACAAACATACAAATAAACCCAAACACTTTCACACACACAGAATGTATCTACACATGCACATATAAACACATATACAAACATACAAATAAACCCAAACACTTTCACACACACAGAATGTATCTACACATGCACATATACACACATATACAAACATACAAATAAACCCAAACACTTTCACACACACAGACCCCTCCTCACACATTTACACACATATGTATCTACACATGCACATATAAACACATATACAAACATACAAATAAACCCAAACACTTTCACACACACAGAATGTATCTACACATGCACATATACACACATATACAAACATACAAATAAACCCAAACACTTTCACACACACAGAATGTATCTACACATGCACATATAAACACATATACAAACATACAAATAAACCCAAACACTTTCACACACACAGAATGTATCTACACATGCACATATACACACATATACAAACATACAAATAAACCCAAACACTTTCACACACACAGACCCCTCCTCACACATTTACACACACATATGTGCATGGGTGCCTACACATGCACATATACACACATATACAAACATACAAATAAACCCAAACACTTTCACACACACAGACCCCTCCTCACACATTTACACACATATGTCTACACATGCACATATACACACATATACAAACATACAAATAAACCCAAACACTTTCACACACACAGAATGTATCTACACATGCACATATACACACATATACAAACATACAAATAAACCCAAACACTTTCACACACACAGAATGTATCTACACATGCACATATACACACATATACAAACATACAAATAAACCCAAACACTTTCACACACACAGACACACATTTATGTGCATGGGTGCCTACACATGCACACATACACACATATACAAACATACAAATAAACCCAAACACTTTCACACACACAGAATGGGTGCCTACACATGCACATATACACACATATACAAACATACAAATAAACCCAAACACTTTCACACACACAGAATGTATCTACACATGCACATATACACACATATACAAACATATAAATAAACCCAAACACTTTCACACACACAGACCCCTCCTCACACATTTACACACACATATGTGCATGGGTGCCTACACATGCACATATACACACATATACAAACATACAAATAAACCCAAACACTTTCACACACACAGAACACACACATATGTGCGTGGTTGCCTACACATGCACATATACACACATATACAAACATACAAATAAACCCAAACACTTTCACACACACAGACCTCCTCACACATTTACACACACATATGTATCTACATGCACATATACACACATATACAAACATACAAATAAACCCAAACACTTTCACACACACAGACCCCTCCTCACACATTTACACACACATATGTGCGTGGTTGCCTACACATGCACATATACACAAATATACAAACATACAAATAAACCCAAACACTTTCCTCACACATTTACACACACATATGTGCGTGGGTGCCCACACATGCACACATACAAACACACCTACGCAAATGCACACTTACAAACAGATGTATACACACACACACAAACACATATATGTTTTTGAAGACAAGCTTTAGTGTTATAGTTAATTTCATACCATCATAAAGCAGGGAAATGACATGTTCATAGGTTCATAGGGTCAAAGCAGGGAAATGACATGTTAAGCTACATAAGCCTAATATCAAGTTTTGTTTGCCACCCTCTCAGTTGCATCTTTCCCCACCCACTCAGTCGTATGTTCTTCCTATACTTTTACAGCCCAGGGCTTGCCAGTCACACAGTGACATATATAAGCTTGCATACCAGTGCAGCAGCACTACATTGCAGATGTGATGTCACTTTCCTGTCACTTCTCAACATGATGACATGAATGCATGGAATGGAATCTGGGTGGAATGTACCATTAAAGTACAGGGGCCCATTATGCTTTGTTTCCTTCTGCCCAGCACTGCCCTTATCATTTTATGACGGTTGTTTTGGGAGACTTAAAGCGCTCTCACCAGTCAGAAGTGGCATGCAAGTGTGGTGTGTTCCTGAAATCGTACTATCAATGATGGTGTCAGAGGTTCCTGAAATCAGATTATCAATGATGGTGTCAGAGATTCCTGAAATCGGACTATCAATGATGGTGTCAGAGGTTCCTGAAATCGGACTATCAATGATGTTGTCAGAGGTAATGATGGTGTTGGAGATTCCTGAAATCGTACTATCAATGATTGTGTCAGAGGTTCCTGAAATCGGACTATCAATGATGGTGTCAGAGGTTCCTGAAATCGTACTATCAATGATGGCGTCAGAGATTCCTGAAATCATACTATCAATGATGGTGTCAGAGGTTCCTGAAATTGTACTATCAATTATGTTGTCAGAGGTTTCTGAAATTGTACTATCAATGATGGTGTAAGAGGTTCCTGAAATTGTACTATCCATGATGGTGTCAGAGGTTCCTTAAATCATACTATCAATGATGGTGTCAGAGGTTCCTGAAATCGTACTATCAATGATGGTGTCAGAGGTTCCTGAAATCGTACTATCAATGATGGTGTCAGAGGTTCCTGAAATTGGACTATCAATGATGGTGTCAGAGGTTCCTGATGCTCTGTCACCTTGTAATTCTCTGTGGAATGCTATTTTACTTTTGATGTCATGTTAGACATTCCAGTAAATTTGTCAGTTCAGTGCATGAAAGCAATTCTCAGGACAGCTGTGTTTTTTCTGGTGAAAGTAGTAATGTCTAAGTTACTGGTTCAACTTCTGATGTTGGAATTCTAAATCCTTGCAAGGATAACCCTTATTTGAGTTCAGTAGGAAATTCAGATGACAGCAACGCAGATGTTGATGACATTCCATACTATAGAGAAATTTTGCTAAATGACTACTTGGGCGGCAATCTCATATCTTGTCCTGTGCTATTACATCTATTTGGTCATGTACACTGTACTGTCTGCTCCTCTACTTTACATTGTTATGAAATTCCACTTATCACTCTCGTATTATTTTATTTTATTTTATTTTATTTTACATTTGTTAACCGGGGTTGTCTGACTGAGCCGAAAAGGCCCTTTTTCAGCAGAGGCCCGGGGAGAAAAGCTCCACAAAGAAAAATTACAGACACATTTAGTTATTTAGACATAATCAGTATACACACAAATTACAAGAGACATGTTTTTACAGTGGTATGCTGCACAAACAGTTACAGTGGAGAGAACAATCAAAAAAGATATTAATGTTTTGAAATAAAGGTAAGTAATAGATTTGTGGTGTACAGCTGAACTTTGGAAATGTAGGTAGAATACATACATAGTACACAGGTACAGTACATACATTGTGTAGATTAGCCAGTGTTTGTGGTAAGATTGAAAACTATTATCAATTGCTCTAGATTTAGTAATGCATATGTTATCTGCTTTCTAGCTAGCCTGGGAGCAATCATCCTTAGTGCTGCCACTTTGCTGAGAGATGTTGCCTGATGAGGTCTTGGAAGGAGGCTTTGGACGATGTGTTTTGAATGCTAGTAGGACAGAGTTCCATTTTTAGCACTGAACTACTATATAGTGCATCTCCAAAGCTAATAGCTTGTAGCTGTTGGTGACTTCTAGTAGTAGTTTGCTTGATGATCTGAGGAGCCTTTGGCTGAGTGATCATTTTTCGGGTTTTTGAGGACAGGACACTTTTTGGGGAGGGTAATACAGATAGAATGACAGAGGCTAGAGCTGATTGGGAGTTGGGAGGTTGGAGCAGTTCAAGCCAGTGGAGCTGTCTCAAAAGCAGTACAATGATGATTTCTATATGAGCAATTTGCAGCAAAGCGGGCAATTCTGTTGCGGGCTTTGAAACATTTGGTTGTTCAGTTGCTGTTGAGATTAGTCAAGACTGGGAGATGCATAGAGTAAGGGTGGATAGGATTTAGAGGCTTGACAATGGCGCTGATCTTGTGTTGTTGGTAAGAAATGGTTTGATCTGGTAGAAGTGACCCCAGTTTAGCATGTACTTTTTTAATAGCTGGACAGAACCGAATGACTATGGGAATTTTAGGTGGGAGTCTATGGTTATTCCCAATAGCTTGGCCTGTGCCACTGGAGCAATTGGAGTAGCATTGGTGGGTAGATAGTGAATTGACTGTTAGTGTTTTTGTTAAAACTGTTTATAATCATAAGCTATGAGTTTTCTTTGGATTGAGGATAAGTTGGGCTTTGGTAGGAGTGGTTTTAAGCCTCAGAGATTTCTGGTTTGAAGTTTGTTTTGCAGGAGGGTGGGAATGTTTTGTGCAGCACAGATTAAGGTAGTGTCATCTGCATACTGAATTATAGATGCATGCTGTGTGGAGGTGTGGGAGGTAATTTGGCGAAGACTGTGAATAGTAATTGGTCCTAAGATAGAACCCTGTGGGACTCAGCCATTGTATATAGGCAGCTGAAAGGGAGAGAAAAGAATTTTCCCATTTCACAGCTTGGTACCTGTCAGTTAAGTAGCTTTGGAACCAGGTAGAGTGGAATTAGATAGATGATAATCTGGTTTTAGTTTGTTTAGCTTAAGGATTTGGTGTGAGACTGTATCAAATGCTTTAGACATATCCAAAAAGAGTTGACACTGCACGAGCCTTTGTTTTGAGACAGTTTACTGTGTGTGAAGCAGAGGAGGCTGTAGTGGTACTATGGGCAGGTCTGAAACTCATGCTGGTAGGTGACAGGATGTTGCAGTGATCCTAGGAGATAGTTTAGCATCTGGGTATGGATGCATTTTTCTAGGATTTTGGCCTGGGGGGAGAGTAAAGCAATGGGTCTGTAGTTATTAAGTTCAGTGGACATCCCGCCTTTATGTATGGGTGTAACTTGGGATGACTGCCAGAGTTTGGGCACATAGTCTTCAACAAGTGTGAATCTGTTTGTGAGAACAGGAGACTACTGGGATGGCAATAGCATCTGTATCTGTAGAACTTTCAGAAATAGCCGTGGGAGGCGTTGGGCTGCTGTTGAGTAGGGGACTTTAGGTTGGAGAACATGCTTTTTGATTGAAATTAAGGTGGAAACTGTTTTGAGGGTAAAAAGCTTGTATTAGTGTTATCTGTGTTGGGGGAGTAGTGAGGAAGGAACTTTGTCCCTACTGATACTAAGGATGGAGATGGGACTGCACAAAGTGGGGAGTTGAATTGTGTTTCGATGGGAACTTTAGTGTCAGGGTGGTTTGGTTTGGGGGTGGCAACCTGGTGCATTGGATTTTAGTGGCAACTGGTTTACATTTGCCAAAATTACACTTGGTTATTTTACAGTGTGGTTTGTAATGTTGTGTAGTAGGATTTTGTCCAACCCTAATCGTGCTTTTTTGGGTTCGTAGTTCTTGTGCTGGACTTAGTTAGGCTTTGTGTTTTCTTTGTTTTTTGATAGTAACGCCAGGCAGTGTCTCTGGACTTGAGGGATTTGTTGTTTGGTTTCTTTGCAGAGCAGGTTTTAGAAAGTTCTTAACCTTTTTTTATGGTGCATTTGTGGGCAAGTGTACAGGTGTTGTAGAAATGTTTTGTTGAAATATGCTGACAGCCTGGTCCAAGTTAGTGGGGAGGGGTTTTTAGGGGTCCAGTCACAGTTACACAGTAAAGTGTTGTTGGGGACCTCAGGAAAATTTTTTTTGTGTTTCCTAGTGGATATATAGTTGGTGGTTTTTGCATATGCATACATGTTCTACATTACTTATAAAAGTATATTATCATTGTAGTCACTTAGGGTATCACAGGAAGCTTTACACCAGCTTACTTGAGAATTACAATATAGAACTGCTGGTTGGGACTGAGTCAGGGATGATTTGCCTTTTAGTTTTCCATCCCACCTAGTTGGAATTTGGACTAGCTGCTAGGTAGCCATGGAGATTTAATGGAATTACTTGAGTGGTTCTGATATACAGGTGAACCAATCTAGAGTTGAAGTCCCCCAGAATAAGGGTTTCTTGTGAGTATGTGAAGAACAGCCAGGATAAGAAGTCTTCAAGGCTAGCAGAGTGTATTACCAGGTGGAATATAGATCCTGACAATTATAGGTGATAACCTTTTTAAAGTGAAGTTGAAGTTGTGGGGCATTATATTTCCCAATTCATGGGAGGTGGGGTGAGTTTAGTGATTGACCGGACGAGTTAAGTTGGAGTTGTAAGTAAAGGCTGTTCCACCCCTTTACTGCAGTGGTATATGTATCTATTGTCATTGCTGTTGTTGTAGACGGTTGCAGGACTGAATTAGCTATGTTTTTGCTTTAGCTTGAGTTTCTATTAAAAAACAACTATGTCTGAAATTAGTGTGCTATTGTGGCCCTGGGGACCTAGGTGTTTTATGTTTGATAGTACTAGCATTGTGGCGATAAAAAGATGGTTGGACACTACTTCCATTGTTGATTTGTCAGGGACGAGGCAAGTGGGGTGTTATCATTCTGACATGTTGTGTTTGAGCAATTTAATGTTGGACAAGGATGGATTTGGGCCTGCAGGTTTGAGGTGGATATCCCCACTTATATGAGTGAAACCTGGAGTTAAAATGGTTATACAGATATTTGAGTTTGATGAAAGGGAGTCTTGAGAAAAGTATTGTGTTTTGGAGTAGAATGAGAGCATATGTGTTTTAGTTCTGAATTGGTCCGTTATGTAGTTCTTGAATAAGTGTGGGCGAATATTATTGCAATGTGTGCTGTCTCGACATGAAAGCTGTGTGAAATGCATAATACAGTGTTGTGCTACTAAGTTTAGGGATATTGCTAGAGTGATAACACAGCAGTAGGGTAATTTGTAAAGATTATATGAGGAACCAGGCTTCAAGATTTAGTTGTGTGATAGTCATGGTTATAAAATTTATGTTGTTTCTGGGTGGGGGGTCTGAATAAGAATTATGAGGATTGCACTATATGTGGATGGGGAAGTAAGTGTGGGTGATGCAAAAAATGCCTAGTGGGAATGAGAGTGAATGGGAGTATTTTGTGTGATTAGCAATTGGTGTGGGTTTGTGTGATGCAACGGCAGGAGCTGTGATTGGTGGAGGAGCGTTGATGTGAGGGTGAAACTGTGGGTGTGGCTATGATTGCTACTATAAATGTAGGAGGAGTAAGTAGGGGTGGGAGGACTTGAGAGGGCAGGGCAGGGGGGCGGAGAGAGCCAGCAGTTAGCGACGAGCGAAGCGAGGCAAACAGAGTAACCAAGGCAAGAAAGAGAAAAAAAGTAAGTATTACTACTTTACAAATCTGAACACTTTAAAAGCAAATTCCTGAGGTCTAATGGCTTACCATTGTAGATGTAATTGCACAAGCACTTGTGCAGCATGCAGTGGGAGACTAGAAATTTTAAGACGACAAAATGCTGGGCAGGATTCTACAATGGGCTTTGCATATTAGAGGAATGGCTGAGATGGCATGACTTGAATAAACCGGAAGCAATGCAAAGGCAGAGAACCAATCAGGTGGAAATCAGTGAAGAGCCCTCCAGAGAGGGCCAGTGATAATTCGGCAGCCATAAAGTGAAGGAAGAGACAGCAAGGGTTTGTTGGAATTTGGAATGATGTGTTTACATTGACTTGCTGATTAGTAACCAGTTTGTGCACAGACGGGTAGGGAGATGGCATTGGCAGTGATAGAGGTGCCGACAAACAGGTGATCATAAGTGGTACAAGCTAGGGCAGAAGGAACCCCAAGAGAGCTTTCTTGATGGATTAGGTGAATTTAGTCACAGGGATGGTGAATTCAATCTATCACTGTCCCTGTTGGACAGATGGGATTACCTAACCTGCTCCCGAGGGGGGGACACCAAGGGGAGCCTACAGCTCCCAGTCCAGTTTTGTCCAAGCAGAGAAGCCTGAGAGCTGCTAAGAGGAAATACTGCTAATAACAACTCTTCACTCTCATAAAACTTATATATGAAATTAGAATGCCTGGGTGGACTGACCCGTGTTGGGGGTTTTTTAAATGGAAAAGGGTTTCATTTGGGGGGAAGGGTTTTTGTGAAATTATTTATTTGGGGGTTTTTCCCTTAAGGGATTAGAACCCTGTGGGAAAAAATTTTTTTTTCCAAAATAGTTTTTTGGGGCAGCTGAGGAGAGAGCATTTTCCCATTTCACAGCTTGGTACCTGTCAGTTAAATAGCTTTGGAACCAGGTAAGAGTGGAATTAGATAGGTGATATTGGTTTGGTTTGTTTAGCAGGATTTGGTGTGAGACTGTGTCAATGCTTTGGACATATCCGAAAAAGAGTTGACACTTGTAGGTCTTCATTTTTTTACATGGTTTACTGATTCTGTGAAGCAGAGGAGGGCTGTAGTGGTACTATGGGCAGGTCTGAAACCATGCTGAGTAGGTGACAGGATGTTGCTGTCTGGGAGATAGTTTAGCATCTGGGTATGGATGCATTTTTCTAGGATTTTGGCCAGCGGCGACAGTAAACCAATGGGTCTGTAGTTATTAGTTCAGTGGAGGTCCAGCCTTTATGTATGGGTGTAACATAGAATATTTTCCAGAGTTTGGGCACATAGTTTTCAACAATTGATCTGTTTATGAGAGTGGAGACTGGGATAGCAATAGCATCTGCTGTGAGTTTCAAGAAATAGCTGGGGAGTAGGTTGGCTGCTGTTGATGAGGTTTTTAGTTTGGAGAGCATGCTTTTTGATTGAAGTGGTGGAAACTGTTTTGAGGGTAAAGCTTGTATTAGTGTTATTTGTGTTGCGGGTAGTGAGGAAGGAACTGTCCTGTGATACTAAGGATAGAATTGAGTTCACAAAGTGGGAGTTGAATTGTGTTTCGATGGGAACTTTAGTGTCAGGGGTGGTTGGTTTGGGGGTAGCCTTTTGGGTGGATTTTAGTAGCTGGTTTACATTTTGCCAAAATTTTTGCTGGTTGTGTTGGTATTTAGTTTGTAATGTTGTGTAGTAGGATTTTGTCCAGCCTAATGCATTTTTGCCACGTTCGCAGTTCTTGGTACTTAGTTAGGCTTTGTGTTTCTTTGTTTTGATAGTAGCAGCATCAGGCAGTGTCTCTGGACTTGAGGATTTGTTTGGTTTCTTTGCTGAGCCAGGGGTTTGTAGAGGTTCTAACCTTGATTTTGTGCAATGGAGCGACAGTGTCTAGGTGTTGTAGAAATGTTTTGTTGAAATATGCTACAGCCTGGTCAAGTGGGAGGGTTTTTAGGGGGGGTCCAGTCACAGTTACACAGTAAAGTGTTGAGGACATCAGGAGAGAATTTTTGTGTTTCTAGTGGATATATAGTTAGTGGTTTTGCATATGCTTGTTCTACTACGTATAAAGTATATTATGTTGTGGTCACTTAGTGTCTGGGGAGACTGCCTGTCTTGAGGGTACAATGTGGGGTTGCTAGTTAGGACCCAGTCAAGGATGAATTCCCTTCTAGATTTTTTATCACACCTAGTTGGAATTTGGACTAGCTGCTGGTAGCCATGGAGATTTATTAGATTACTTGGTGGTTCTGATATACAGGTGAACCAATCTAGGTTGAAGTCCCCCAGAATAAGGGTTTCTTGTGAGTATGTGGAAGAACACCAGGATAAGAAGTCTTCAAGGCTGGCAGGTGTATTACCAGGTGGAATATAGATCACAATTATGGTGATGACCTTTTTAGGGTGAAGTTGAAGTTGTGAGATAAGTATGTCCCAATTATTGGGGGAGGTAGGAGTTTGGTAATTGTGGACAGTTAAGTTGGAGTTGTAGAGTAAGGCAGTTCCACCCCCTTTACGAAGTGGTCTGTCTTGTCTAATGTTGTTGTAGCCGGTAGGGAGAACTTCTGAGTTAGCTATGTTTTTATTTAGCCAGGTTTCTGTTAAAGCAACTATGTCTGGGGAGTAGTGTGCTATTGTGGCCTGGAGTTCAGGTATTTTATTTTTGATACTTCTAATATTAATATTTAGCATTAAAAGATGGTTGGTTTTGCTGCTGTTGTTGATTTGTCCAGGGATGAAGAAAGTGGGGGTGTTATGTTCTGACATTTGTGTTTGAGCAGTTTGTGTTGGACAGGATGAATTTGGGCCGGGAGTGGGGTGGATATCCCCACTTATGGTGAGCCTGGAGTTAAAATGGTTATACAGATGTTGGAGTTTGATGAGGAGTGTGAGAAAGTATTGTGTTTTTTTGGAGTAGGAATGAGAGCATATGTGTTTAGTTCTGAATTGGTCCGTTATGTAGTTCTTGAATAAGTGTGGGCAGATATTATTATAATGTGTGGTGTCTGTGTATGAGAGTGCATAATGCAGTGTTGTGCTACTAAGTTTAGGGATATTGCTAGAGTGATAACTTGTGGTGTTGTAAAGAATTATGAGAAGACAGACTAGATTTAGTTGTGTGATAGTCATGGTTATAAAGTTTATGTTGTTTCTAGGTGGGGGGTCTGAATAGGAATTATAGGATTGCACTATATGTGGATGGGGAAGTAGTGTGGGTGATGCAAAAAATGCCTAGTGGGAATGAGAGTGAATGGGAGTATTTTGTGTGGAGCAAGTTGGTGTGGTTTAATGTGATATGACTTGAGGAGCTGTGATTGGTGGAGGTGATGTGAGGGTGAGCTGTGGGTGTGGCTATGATTACTATAAATGTAGAGGTAGTGGGGGTGGGAGGGAATAGGGGGCAGGGCAGGGGCGGAGAGAGCCCAGCGTTAGCGAGGGTGAACGGAGCGGTGCAGAGCCAGAGCCAACCAAGGCAAGAGAAAAAAGTAAGTATTACTTTACAAATCTGAACACTTTTAAAACAAATTCCTGAGGTCTAATGGCTTACCGGCTAGCAGAATGTAATTGCTGAAAGCACTTGTGTCCTGGTGGGAGACTAGAAATTTAAAGATAGCTCCATGCTCAGCAGGATTCTAATATAGACTTTGTATTGGGAGGAGATAGCACAAGGGGTGTAAACCAGATGAAATGCAAAGAAACCAGAGAGACAATCAGTGGAAATCAGTGAAGGCCTCAGAGAGGGTAAGTAATAATTCAAACTACCTGTAAAGTGAAGGAGAGAAGAGACAGCAAAGTTTATTAAGGTTGGGAGTGTGTCTTTACATTGACTTGCTGATTAGTAACCAGTTTGTGCACAGATTAGAGTAGGGAGATACATTAGCAATGAAGGGGAATGTATAGAGATGCAAATAAACAGGTGGGCCTCCAAGTGATACAAACTAAGGCAGAAAGAACTGAGAGGGCTGCTTGATGGTTAATTTAATTTAGTCACAGGGATGTGAATTAAATCTATACTGTCTATTGGACAGTTAGGATTACTGTACTATCGGGGGGGGGGACACAAGGCTACAACAGTCAGTTTTATTAGCAAGCTGAGAACTGCTAAGAAATACTGCTAATGTAATAGCTTCACTCTCATAAAACATACAAGTAGAATGCCTGGGTGGACTGACCCTGCTCTTGAGGCTCAAAATGTATATCCTTGTTTAGTTTGCAATACTGATTCCTTCTTACACTGTATAGATGGAGTGGTAGCCGAGACTGCAGATTTGCTTGAGTGTGCTCCTGCTCTTGAGGCTCAAAATGTATATCCTTGTTTAGTTTGCAATACTGATTCCTTCTTACACTGTATAGATGGAGTGGTAGCCGCAGACTGCAGATTTGCTTGAGTGTGCTCCTGCTCTTGAGGCTCAAAATGTATATCCTTGTTTAGTTTGCAATACTGATTCCTTCTTACACTGTATAGATGGAGTGGTAGCCGCTATAAAATATTACCAGTCTTAACTTTGTTAGTATACACACACACACACACACACACACACACACACACACACACACACACACACACACACACACACACACACACACACACACACACACACACACACACACACACACACACACACACACACACACATTCTGATCTACCTTTGAATGATTTTCATATCATTGTATTGCCTGTATTATGATTATAATGTTTGTATACTGACTATAAATATGTATCTCATCAATGGTTTTGTTTTCTCACAATTCTATGTTCAAACAGTCATTTTTTTTTTTTTTATCATTGTATGCTCAAACGATACATCACACTATGTAAGTATGTATGTTACTTTTGCTCTGTATCTTGCGGACCTTTTCTCCTGGAGCCTCTGCTGAATAGGTATTTTTCCACCTAGTGAACTTTATTGGTCAACAAAAGCAATCGATAAATAAATAAATAAAACAAATGTGGGAAATCACAAACAGTATGGGTTCTGCTAAGATATAATAGATTTTTTTTGTTGCTGATTACTAAATTAAAATATATATTTTTGGATTACTAAATTGAATATCTATATACATATACATATATGGATTCACTTTATAATCTCAAAATACTGAAATATCGAATTTCAGTATTTCGAAACTATAAAGCCGAAAACTCACAAACCCGAAATTCAAAACCGCGAAATTCAAAACCGCTAACATAAACAAAAACACTACACTACACATACAAACACAAATACACCTACCTCCCGACACTACAACAAAGCAAAACAACACACACGAACACAACAAAACAAACACACACATCTACCCTTCCTATAAGCCCCCCCTACACCCATCATGTGGGGGGCTGTACCCCCACACCCCCGCTACTTATATATACTAACTCCGAGTCCGCATTAAACACCGAAAGACAGAAAACCCACCACCACACATTCTACACCCCCCTTGCACAAACACACATCACATACATGCAAACACCACCACTCTCAACACTGACACACACACACACACACACACACACACACACACACACACACACACACACTCATACCTACCTACCCTAACCCACACCTAACACTCAGCGATGACAGGAGATGTAAAAAACAAGCTGGTCACACCAGATACTTAGCGTATTTCCAGTTTATTCAAAATGCTTTCGTCTTACTTAATTTCAGACTTCATCAGAATCTGATGAAGTCTGAAATTAAGTAAGATGAAAGTGTTTTGAATAAACTGGAAATATGCTAAGCACCTGGTGTGACCGGCTTGCTTTTTAAATCTCCTGATATTGCTGAGTTGCTGTGTGTTTCTATTTACTGGTTTGTCCACAACTAACACTCCCCAACACACTCACATACACACAAACCCTCCCCAAAACCCTTGAAAAACATAACACTTACCTAACGTGCCATCAGTACCGCAGGATCGACATTTCCGGGTTCGATACTCTGCAGTTTCTCGCAACTGCAGATTCAAAAATTTGGTCTCGAAATAATGCAATTCTCCATTTCAGTATTTTGAGATCCCAAAGGCAACATATATATATATATATATATATATATATATATATATATATTTTTTTTGTGAACTGGTGACTGCATTACTTTCATTTTGTGGTTGCACTTTCTGTTACCCCTATTGATTAACAGCTGTGTGCTGTTGATTTTGTTAATGTTTTGAGCTGCAGTATGTGTATTTGTAAGGTCAAATCATTTTTGATTGGAATGAAGGGGATGAAGTTAGTGAATGGAATGGATCTGTTTGAAAATGTCGTATGAAACTATAGGACACGGTATATAGCAGAGGTTATAAGGGAATAGAGGCTTATTCCTGAAACTATTTGGAGAGTGATGAAATGATGATAGTGCTGAGAAAAGAGCAACGAGACAAACTGTTATGTGCACATGGGAGTCATGTACGAAGACTGTGTGTGTGTGTGTGTGTGTGTGTGTGTGTGTGTGTGTGTGTGTGTGTGTGTGTGTGTGTGTGTGTGTGTGTGTGTGTGTGAGAGAGAGAACCTAGTCAGGGATATTTTACAATATTCTGGACAGCTAAAAGGTATGCACAGCACAGCTAACATCTTTTATTATCTTACATGCCTGAAAATAATACATAATGAGCAACTGTTTCAACAGAAGCAAAACACACTGTTCATAGTATTTTTAAAAAGTGAACTACAACAAGTGTTAGGCTGCTAGTGTTACAGCACATAGATGCAACCTATTTCTCATTTGCACAAACACCCAGTGCAATTTTGATTAGATTACAAAACTGAATGTGTATTCATTTACAATGATTTTATCCTGACACAGTTGAAGCCCTGGAAAAAATAAGAAGTCTCTGAAAAAAAGCCTGCAATGTTGCAATATTTCCAGCTCTAGTCTAGCACTGCTAACCTAACATGACATCATGTAACCAACAAAAAGCTTAAGAACCGGACCACCAGGAAGCACAGCAAAGCACTGCAGAGTTCAGCAAAGCTGCCAGTTGCAAGTTGGATAAATTCAGGCACAAATGTGATAGTTGTAATAAATCCAGGCACAGGAACCAGAAAACTGATACTCAAGTTTAATAAAGCAATAAAAACATAATTAATGTAATCGCTTTCATCCAAGACAATCAAGGACTTCATCAGACTCTGCTGTGCTTTGCTGTGCGTCTTGGTGGTCAGGTTCTTAAGCTTGTTGTTGGCTACATGGTTTATTTCAGCTTAGGATCCATGTTTGGTGTTTCTAACATTACATCATGCTGGGGGGGGGGGGCAGGATTTTAAAAAATACATTTCAGATTTCAGCAAAGAGATAAGTAATTTTACCAAACAAAACACACATAACAGTTGCCACTATAGTAAGTGATACTATTATTGCAACACATGCAAAACAAAAAAAGAGCACTTAAACTCTAACATATGATTTTTTGTTCAAAGGAGAAGACTCGCTCTTCCCATAAGGGGCCATCAGAAGCAAACGCTCTCTCAGCTGGGATGGGTACACTCATCCCTGCCTCCCAGTCCGTCAGTCACCTGAGTCACTAACTGAACCTGGGTCACCTGGGTTGTAGTCAGGGTTTTATACTTCTACGCCACCAGAGTAGCAAAGATCTTTATGCCTTGTGCTAAAAGTGTCAACCCGTACCATAACAATAGTGATATAAAGCATACAACTTTACAGGTATGTTCACTAAAATGTTGTAATTTGTACAAAAGCTGTTTATTCAGTATACTGTCACAAGTTTACAGTAGAAACTTCATTATACTCCATACCATCATTGAAGAATTGCCTGTATTAACCCCCCTCCCAGCAGAAAAAAAAATGTTGTCAAAAGGGATTAAGTCAGATGGATTTATCAAACAAATTGCAAGTCCATTCAACCAAGCTTTTTTTGAGGGGGGGATCTGTTTTTTTCCCCATTATGGGGCTGCATCCCCAACAATATCCACCTGTTTCACTGTATCCCTACATTTATTATAATTTACACAGGATAACATCATTTTGGACATGAGAAGATCTCCCTTTTGCAGTGAACCATGTTTTTTTCCATTTAAAAAGTTCAGAATTCAATGATTTAAATTATATGTAACTGTCATACTCCCAACTTCTGCAAACACATTTTTTATTTCATTTTTATGAACTAAATGAAGCACAACAGGCAATTTTTCTCATTTTAAGTGTGACCCAGTAAATGTTTTTGTGTGGAAGTGGGGACTGTAGGAATCAAACTTAAAACTCACTGCTACTCATGAACCTTAAGAGACGACTATCTCATAATGGTGTGAAAAAAATCCAGTACTTTTGAAACTTTTTTCATAATATTTCCTTGTGTTGTGTAAAATTAAACATATCAGAAGAATCAACCATTCATCTAAATATTCTACAATAAAAAAAAATGGCAATTGATAATACCCAAAAATACTTTATATGATGAGCAAAATGATTCACCATCAGAGGTTCCTAACTAATGATTTTGTGGATATCTATTACACTTGCTTTAGAATACTGGGCTCAGAAGACAAATGCTGGTCATTGCAGACGTCATTAGTAAACTAACCCTGAAGGCAATGCTTCCAAATTATACATATGGAATTGGATGAATGGCCCCAAGCCTGCACTCCTCCAATTCATCTGAAACAGAGCGCCTGTATGTCACTATTCAAGAGGAACCTGGATGAGTGGATGGGGCACCATAAATTCTTACAAGGGATAGTGCCCATAACCTTCTTGGACATAGGCAGTCATCACTAAATGCAATCTTGGATATTGATTAGTACCTCTATGGTATTACTTTAGGTTGAAACAGCTAGGATTAAAATGGCCTCCGGGTGTATAGTCTAGTAATCTCCTATGATCTTATGATCCTATGTCATTGTCTCCAGACATTTGAGGCTGCATTGGAGAATATGCTCAGAAATGTGTGAAGAGTTTAGACTCTGGCTGCCCACAAAAATCCCATAGTTTGTTTCATAATGTACAGCTTTCTAGTGGAAATCTAAGTATGCATAATTCATCTAACGTTTATCCTAAGGATAACTGCTGCATTATAATTCTACATGTCTAGGAAACAACTTGGGGCAGATGTCTCTTTTTTGGACCTATAGCATCACAAGTTCCAGACATCCAGAGAGCAGAGGTGATCTCTTCTCCACACCAACAACATTTATATGATGCTTGGTAAAAAAAAGGGAGACAATTAGACTATTCCTTGCCATTTTCTGTTATTTTTTGTTGCAAACAATTATCATTTTAAGACTTTTGGCTCCCACTAGGTAGACTTCCAAATCAGAGTGCTAAGTACTTAGTTTGGGGATTTTTTTCCCTACATCATTAAAGTGATCTTTGACATTTGTGATTGCAACAGTTATTGGCTAGGGTATTCAGGTTTTGGGATGTGTTTTCATTCCCTAAAAAAGTTTCCATCTAATTTATACATGAGACATGTGCTACCCATAGGGTTACCTTGTTCAGTACCCCTTGTGTGTAGCACAAAATCTTTGAGTTTCCTTCTATGAGCAGGATGCAGCCTTCTGTAAAAAGAGCCTATTTAGCTGAACCCCAAATTTATGAGCCTTCCAGGAACATAAACACACTTTAAGCTGTCTGTCAAGGGGCATCTATGCCATATCTGGAACCGGTTCATGAGTATCTGCAGGCAGTGTCATTTATGAGCCAATTCCTTTGGGAAAATCTTTTCCTTCTGAGATTTTGAGTGTTATGACTGACCAGCCCAAAACTTCCCTTCAGTTCCCTCATTGAATACAGAACATTTGCAGCCACCTCAGGGTCCTTCTATACTATCTTTGCAGGAATGGATAGACAGTGTAGAGATGTCCACCCAACTGATGCCTCCTATAACCTGCTCTTACTTTCACTATATGCAGTTTGCTGAAGAGCCTGTAATGAACTGGAAAACACTTACTGCCCCTCCACCTTGGGCTGCAAAGCCTCCTTCTTTGGACAATGATATGCTGACTGAAAGATTATGTTCCCACAAGAAACACCTACTTTGGATAATATTGAAGAAGAAGACAGCACAGCTTATTCAGTCCATTTGTGCTCTCTCCTTGGATATGATACAGACGAGGAGGATTCACTGTCTTCAGGTTCTTATCCAGAGCATTCCATGTTTGACGAGACCCTCAGAGTTATGAGGGAGCACTTTAGATTGACCACTATAGGACTCTCTGTAACCCATGAAAGAAATTAGGATCTCTAGAACATGGAGTGCAGCCATATGGTCATTCATCCAATCATATGAGCCTTTCAGGATATTTTTGAGAGTATATTCCTGAAGCCAGATTTACATTGCTTTTTACTTAGAAGCCATACAGTTTTCTCAGCATCTAAAGGAGACCCAAATACTTATTTAGGACTATAGTGACAGACCCCACTGTGATATGTGTAGATATATCTAATGAGTTTAAACTGGCACCAGGACTAAATGCTCTCCTTGGTTTCAATATCAGCAGGATTTTAGAGTGAGTTAGGAAAAGAATGTATACTTCTTCAGCTTTAGGTATTAGTGCTGTAAACTGTCACATGTATGTTATACACCTTCACATAAACAGAAGGTATGCAGGTGACACAAAAGTGGGGTGTATTGTTTTCTCCGGGTCTTCCAGTTTCCTCCCCACATTCCAAAGACATGCAGTAGGTGGATTGGACACTCTAAATTGGCCATAGGTATGAATTTGTTGGCATGTGTGTGGTATGGAAAAAATCATGGTAGGGCTAGCAAACACTGGCACTGGATGATGGTCACTGTTGATACCCCAATCCCATGTGCAAAAAGGGAGAAAGGGGGTTATAGATGGATAAAAGAACAGTTCCTGGATAAGGATTTCATCTTTGAGATTCCTTCCGAAGAAGTATTTAATAAGTTAGACAAAAGAAAAAAGCTATTAATTTGGTTAAGCATCTGTCACTGAGTATAATAGGAATTAGTTTCCAAAGCAATGACATTTTTTTCTGTAAACAGTCAAGGACAGGACATTTCAATCAAAGAATATTTTTGAGAAAATGCAGTTAAGAGGTAGTACAGGTTGTGTTAAACAGCAAGATGGGGGAGAGAAAATAGCAATCAAGAAGGGGGTATGTACTGCTGACCATACCATACATCTCCTGTTTCTCCTCCAGGTCATCCACTCATCCAGTTCCTGTGAGAAAGACTAGACCATTTCAAATACAGCCATTTCAATGTGAACACAGTCCAGTGGAGAAGGGAGATTATGGCCATAGACTTCAAGATATTCAATTCCTTGACAGGAATAAACCCCTATGCTGTTCATCCAGAATGTCTCAACGTAATCTTTTTTGTCCCTCAACAGCTATTGCATAGTACCACTACAGAAAGAGCTCTGCTACAAGGTCAATTGAGAGATTTCATTAAAGAGTCTTCTTAGTTCCAAAAAGGGACAGGCTCTTAATACCAGCTTTTGACCTCTACAAACTGTGCAAATTCCCAAGAGTTAAAAAGAGCAGAATGTTAACCTTTCAAGTCCTCCTCCCCCAGTCTTTCAAGATGCATTAATAATGACTCTGAGTATGAACGCTGTTTAAATTTGCATCCCCATTCACAAGCCGTACATCCAGTTACACCAGTTTATACTGGAGGAAGAACATCATACGTTTAAGTCCATGCTTTTCAGGCTGTCCCCTGCTGCAATAGCATTCATTAAAAACTTGGCCCCAGTTTTTGCTCATCTCAGGGAAAAGCTACATTCACGATTGTCTCATACAAACCACATCATGTGAGGAATTTCATGACTCCATACATTACACTGTCCAATGCCTGATCAACCCAGGCATCTTGTTGTATTTTCAAAAGTCAAGCTTTACATCAGCTACCACCAAGAACTTCGCTGGCTAGAAAGGGACACAAGCTCTGGCCGATTGCTTCTTCCAGTGGAGAAAAGAGTTCTACGTCATTTCTTTGGCATGCTGACATCCAGAGAAGCAAACGGTAGGAAAGGCATTGTTAAAGGCACTGGGGTATACGTCAACCTCTGTTCTTATGATACCATTATCTAAAGTACATGTGAGGAAAATTCAGAGGTACCAGAGAAATCAGTGGAAGTAACAACCCCCCCCCCCCAACAGAAATATAGAAGTTAATCATCTATTTCTGCTACCCAAATGGAGTTCAGGTGGACTCACATGGGCCCTAGACCAATGGAGGGAAGTTATATGTGATATCACAGGAATCACAAACCTTGATCATATATGCCTCTGAGTTTGCATGGAGACACACATGGGCAACCTGAAAGTCTAGAGGAAATGGACCACCCAAGAGATGAGCAAATGCATACATGAAAAAGGCATGATGACACTGATTTGTAAAAGATCCCTGTTAGTGTCTTGTTGTTATACCTGGTGGCTTTGCAGTTGCCCACCCCTACTGTAAATTTGATCTGGGACACTCCTCCCAGTCTAGTGTCATTAGCTCATTCTACCTAATACAGAGAGAACATCTGAGAAGGCCTTCTGTTTCTCCTTTTTTCCTTTAAAAAAAATAAATAAATAAATACAAATTTGCCTGAATCTCCTTGTGTTCTGACTCTGCTTCTCAAACATTTTGGAAATATAGCAGTAGTGGTGCTGCGGTAGCGTTGTCGCCTCACAGCAAGACGTTGTCGCGTTCGATTCTCAGCTAGAGCATCTTCTGTGTGGAGGCATGCATGAATGGGCGTGCCTTCATTGAAGGCTGTGCGCCAGGGCTGGTAACTTGGCACGTAAAAATCCACTACCAAACATTAGCAGACCGGAGTTCTGCTGTGGCGACCCTTAACCAGGATAAGCCGAAAGAAACAACAACAAGAGTATATTTTAGAGCATTTATTATAACTGTAATTGCCTTAATATTGCTACAACTCAAGTGCTCTAGGTCGCACTGCATCTGAATTGTTTGTGTGTTTTAGCTGCTTTTCTGTATATATAGACCTCTCTGTATATGTAGACTAGCTACTTAATCTGCTGTATTACTGCCTCTTAAATCATTTTTCAGTTGTGCACTTGCCTTGCTTCATTTAAAAAGTTTTAAATTGCTAATTTTGTAGAATTTTAATTGCATTTACTGTTTAGGACTACACACTCAAGTGTATTAGCCTTTTCTGTGTTTATTTACTGTATTATTGCATTATTTAGCATGTTTTAACCAAAAATAAAAATACTATCTTCTTTGCTCGTTTCCCACCTTTCCTAGCTAGTATAGTACAGATCCCAGGCTTTGCTTGTCTCAGGACTTTATTTTCTGTGTGCAGAGCTGTCCAGACCTTGCTGCGGTAGAGGGAAGTCCTACTGCTTACCAGTGGGACTGGTGAGCATTGTACTGCCTGTCTAACACTAGAGGAGTGGTTTGAAGTCCTACTGCTTACCAGTGGGAGTGGTAAGCATTGTACTGCCTATCTAACACTAGAGGAGTGGTTTCCAGCTCTGAAATTGTAATTTTATTAGCCTTTTTGGGGTGATTTCTATCCCTTTCAACTTTCTGGCTTAAAGACGCATGTGTTTGCACATTTTTCGCATCATGCAGCACTGCGAGGCTACAGTTGAACTATTCCAGGTGCCAGAAAGTCTGCTCTTCAAATTTTACCTTAGAACTAGCTGGTTGCTCAGTAGTAGCACTAAAATCTAAACCCCTGTGAGTAGCACTTGCTCTAGAACCTGCTGGAAAGCACTAGGAAGCCTGAAATTGATACAATTACTCAACTCTCCTTGTCAATAAGGAGAGATTAATCATAGGCACTAAACAGCCTATAATTGCAAAGTACCTTGCAAAGGTAAGGGAAAACAGCTCTTATACTTTACAAAAAAAGCACCTAAACAGGCATGTCCAAGGGTCATCTTCCGGTAATTTCTCCTGTCCACCTGGTGAATCTGGGCATACTGGGGCAATGCGGCAACTGCCTCATGTACACAGACAATCCTCTCCTCCTACCACCCAACACTACAACCTGTGAGAGATGCACTTACATAGCCAAAATGCAAGCAAAGCTCTCTCCGGCCAGGATAGTGCTAGACAGTCAAGAGGAGAAGGTTAACACCTGCACTACACCTCAAGCAACTCATAGCCCTTCAAAACCCACACCATCAACACCCACACATAGCAACACTAAACTCACATATGCGGAGGCCCTTAACATTAATCTGCCCAAGCAACAAGGACCTCTGAAGCTGAAACACAAACAAACACCAGTCACAACCAAAGTGACACATAGCTCACAACACCAGTGTGCCACCCAACAACAGTCCCTAAGGCAAGATAATGTACCCAATACTTTAGTCATAGGTGACTGTATAGTCAGGTACACTGATGTCCCACTCACCAGGCTGAACAAGTAGAAAATTACAGTCAGCTGCCGGAGTTTCAGGCACTCCACAACAATGATATGCTGACTGAAAGATTATGTTCCCCACAAGAAACACCTACTTTGGATAATATTGAAGAAAGACAGCACAGCTTATTCAGTCCATTTGTGCTCTCTCCTTGGATATGATACAGGCGAGAGGATTCACTGTCTTCAGGTTCTTATCCAGAGCATTCCATGTTTGACGAGACCCTCAGAGTTATGAGGGAGCACTTTAGATTGACCACTATAGGACTCTCTGTAACCCATGAAAGAAATTAGGATCTCTAGAACATGGAGTGCAGGCATATGGTCATTCATCCAATCATATGAGCCTTTCGGGATATTTTTGAGAGTATATTCCTGAAGCCAGATTTACATTGCTTTTTACTTAGAAGTCATACAGTTTTCTCAGCATCTAAAGGAGACCCAAATACTTATTTAGGACTATAGTGACAGACCCCACTGTGATACATGTAGATATATCTAGTGAGTTTAAACTGGCACCAGGACTAAATACTCTCCTTGGTTTCAATATCAGCAGGATTTTAGAGTGAGTTAGGAAAAGAATGTATACTTCTTCAGCTTTAGGTATTAGTGCTGTAAACTGTCACATGTATGTTATACACCTTCACATAAACAGAAGGTATGCAGGTGACACAAAAGTGGGGTGTATTGTTTTCTCCGGGTCTTCCAGTTTCCTCCCCACATTCC
The DNA here is from genome assembly GCF_019279795.1 of Protopterus annectens. Taxonomy (NCBI): domain Eukaryota; kingdom Metazoa; phylum Chordata; order Ceratodontiformes; family Protopteridae; genus Protopterus; species Protopterus annectens. Next base: position 1,302,520,073 of record NC_056747.1, read on the forward strand.
AAAGTAGGTGGATTGGACACTCTAAATTGGCCATAGGTATGAATTTGTTGGCATGTGTGAGGTATGGAAAAAACAACCATGGTGAGGCTAGCAAACACTGGCACTGGATGATGGTCATTGTTGACACTCCAATCCCATGTGCAAAAAGGGAGAAAGGGGGTTATAGATGGATAAAAGAACAGTTCCTGGATAAGGATTTCATCTTTGAGATTCCTTCCGAAGAAGTATTTAATAAGTTAGACAAAAGAAAAAAGCTATTAATTTGGTTAAGCATCTGTCACTGAGTATAATAGGAATTAGTTTCCAAAGCAGTGACATTTTTTCTGTAAACAGTCAAGGACAGGACATTTCAATCAAAGAATATTTTTGAGAAAATGCAGTTAAGAGGTAGTACAGGTTGTGTTAAACAGCAAGATGGGGGAGTGAAAATAGCAATCAAGAAGGGGGTACGTACTGCTGACCATACCATACCTCTCCTGTTTCTCCTCCAGGTCATCCACTCGTCCAATTCCTGTGAGAAAGACTAGACCATTTCAAATACAGCCATTTCAATGTGAACACAGTCCAGTGGAGAAGGGAGATCATGGCCATAGACTTCAAGATATCATTCAATTCCTTGACAGGAATAAACCCCTATGCTGTTCGTCCAGAATGTCTCAATGTAATCTTTTTTGTCCCTCAACAGCTATTGCATAGTACCACTACAGAAAGAGCTCTGTTACAAGGTCAATTGAGAGATTTCATTAAAGAGTCTTCTTAGTTCCAAAAAGGGACAGGCTCTTAATAGCAGCTTTTGACCTCTACAAACTGTGCAAATTCCCAAGAGTTAAAAAGAGCAGAATGTTAACCTTTCGAGTCCTCCTCCCCCACTCTTTCAAGATGCATTAATAATGACTCTGAGTATGAACGCTGTTTAAATTTGCATCCCCATTCACAAGCCGTACGTCCAGTTACACCAGTTTATACTGGAGGAAGAACATCATACGTTTAAGTCCATGCTTTTCAGGCTGTCCCCTGCTGCAATAGCATTCATTAAAAACTTGGCCCCAGTTTTTGCTCATCTCAGGGAAAAGCTACATTCACGATTGTCTCATACAAACCACATCATGTGAGGAATTTCATGACTCCATACATTACACTGTCCAATACCTGATCAACCCAGGCATCTTGTTGTATTTTCAAAAGTCAAACTTTACATCAGCTACCACGAAGAACTTCGCTGGCTAGAAAGGGACACAAGCTCTGGCCGATTGCTTCTTCCAGTGGAGAAAAGAGTTCTATGTAATTTCTTTGGCATGCTGACATCCAGAGAAGCAAACGGTAGGAAAGGCATTGTTAAAGGCACTGGGGTATATGTCAACCTCTGTTCTTATGATACCATTATCTAAAGTACATGTGAGGAAAATTCAGAGGTACCAGAAAAATCAGTGGAAGTAACAACTCCCCCCCCAACAGAAATATAGAAGTTAATCATCTATTTCTGCTACCCAAATAGAGTTCAGGTGGACTCACATGGGCCCTAGACCAATGGAGGGAAGTTATATGTGATATCACAGGAATCGCAAACCTTGATCATACATGCCTCTGAGTTTGCATGGAGACACACATGGGCAACCTGAAAGTCTAGAGGAAATGGACCACCCAAGAGATGAGCAAATGCATAAATGAAAAAGGCACGATGACACTAATTTGTAAAAGATCCCTGTTAGTGTCTTGTTGTTATACCTGGTGGCTTTGCAGTTGCTCGCCCCTACTGTAAATCTGATCTGTGACACTCCTCCCAGTCTAGTGTCATTAGCGCATTCTACCTAATACAGAGAGAACATCTGAGAAGGCCTTCTGTTTCTCCTTTTTCCCTTTCAAAAAAAAAAATAAATAAATAAATAAATATTTGCCTGAATCTTCTTGTGTTCTGACTGTGCTTCTCAAACATTTTGGAAATATAGCGGTAGTGGTGCTGCGGTAGCATTGTCACCTCACAGCAAGAAGTTGTCGCGTTTGATTCTCAGCTAGAGCATCTTCTGTGTGGAGGCATGCATGAATGGGCGTGCCTTCGTTGAAGGTTGTGCGTCAGGGCTGGTAAATCGGCACGTAAAAATCCACTACCAAACATTAGTGGACCAGAGTTCCACTGTGGCGACCCCTAAGCGGGATAAGCCAAAAGAAACAACAACAACAACAAGAGTATATTTTAGAGCATTTATTATAACTGTAATTGCCTTAATATTGCTACAACTCAAGTGCTCTAGGTTGCACTGCATCTGAATTGTTTGTGTGTTTTAGCTGCTTTTCTGTATATATAGACCTCTCTGTATATGTAGACTAGCTACTTATTCTGCTGTATTACTGCCTCTTAAATCGTTTTTCAGTTGTGCACTTGCCTTGCTTCATTTAAAAAGTTTTAAATTGCTAATTTTGTAGAATTTTAATTGCATTTACTGTTTAGGACTACACACTCAAGTGTGTTAGCCTTTTCTGTGTTTATTTACTGTATTATTACATTGTTTAGCATGTTTTAACCAAAAATAAAAATACTATCTTGTTTGCTCATTTCCCACCTTTCCTAGCTAGTATAGTCCAGATCCCAGGCTTTGCTTGTCTCAGGACTTTATTTTCTGTGTGCAGAGCTGTTCAGGCCTTGCTGTGGTAGAGGGAAGTCCTACTGCTTACCAGTGGGTGTGGTGAGCATTGTACTGCCTGTCTAACACTAGAGGAGTGGTTTCCAGCTCTGAAATTGTAATTTTATTAGCCTTTTTGGGCTGATTTCTATCCCTTTCAACTTCTTGGCTTAAAGACGCATGTGTTTGCACATTTTTCACATCATGCAGCACTGCGAGGCTACAGTTGAACTATTCCAGGTGCCAGAAAGTCTGCTCTTCAAATTTTACCTTAGAACTAGCTGGTTTCTCAGTAGTAGCACTAAAATCTGAGCCCCTGTGACTAGCACTTGCTCTACAACCTGCTGGAAAGCACTAGGAAGCCTGAAATTGATACAAACACTCAACTCTCCTTGTCAATAAGGAGAAATTAATCATAGGCACTAAACAGCCTATAATTCCAAAGTACCTTGCACAGGTAAGGGAAAACAGCTCTTATACTTTACAAAAAAGCACCTAAACAGGCATGTCCAAGGGTCAGCTTCCGGTAATTTTTCCTGTCCACCTGGTGAATCTGAGCATACTGGGGCAATGCAGCAACTGCCTCGTGTACACAGACAATCCTCTCCTCCTACCACCCAACACTACAACCTGCGAGAGATGCACTTACATAGCCAAACTGCAAGCAAAGCTCTCTCTGGCCAGGATTGTGCTAGACAGTCAAGAGGAGAAGGTTAACATCTGCACTACACCTCAAGCAACTCATAGCCATTCAAAACCCACACCATTAACACCCACACATAGCAACACTAAACCCACATATGTGGAGGCCCTTAACATTAACCTGCCCAAGCAACAAGGACCTCCAAAGCTGAAACGCAAACAAACACCAGTCACAACCAAAGTGACACATAGCTCACAACACCAGTGTGCCACCCAACAACAGTCCCTAAGGCAAGACAATGTACCCAATACTTTAGTCATAGGTACACTGATGTCCCACTCACCAGGCTGAACAAGTAGAAAACTACAGTCAGCTGCCTGTCGGGTGCCAGGATCCGCCACATAACGCATGCACTCAAGTCACTCCACAACAAGTACAAATACAACTCTGTCATTGTCCATGTTGGAGTGAATGACTTGAGACGTACCTCCCTGGACTACATGAAAAGAGACCTGGAAGAGCTCTCGAGACACTCCTAAAAATGGAGAACATCGATATCTGTGCAGTAACTGAGACCTGGTTCAAGGCTCCAGAGTGCATCCCTGCAATACCAGGCTACAACTCTTACCACACTTTTCGGCCACAAAACCAAGACCAAAACACTAAAGGTGGAGGAGTGTCCATATTCACCAAGGATATTCACACCTCCAGGCTAGTTGCTTAACACAATGCATCTGAAATTCTCCAGGTGCAACTAACACTAGGTAAGACTGCAATCCAAATTGTAGCTTGCTACAGATCCCCCACCATGCCCCAAGATTCTCACTACACCTTTCTAAACATACTGGAAAATATTAAGATACAACCAAACACCCTAATACTGGGTGATTTCAACTACCCTGCCATTAACTGGGAAAACTACTCGGCTGCCAACTCCTTTTCCCAACGGTTCTTGGAATTCATAAATTCCAATGCCCTGGATCAACTAATCCATTGCCCCACCAGGGGCTCCAATATCCTAGACCTGGTCATTGCCAACATGGGAGATAGATGCTCCACACCAGTGGTCACCCCCTCATTGGTCAGGTCTGACCATAAGCAAATCACCCTTGACATCCACATCCCACCCCCCAGTAAGGAAACCTCCTTAAAAAACTTCTCCAAAGCCAACTTCATGCTACTGAAGTCAGAAGTGACAAACTTCATGACACCCATGCAGACAGGATCTGAAAGTTCAACTGCAGAATCCTACACTAGGGCACTGTGTGAGCACATCCACTCGTGCATGAAACGTGCCATCCCAAATAGAACCAAGATGCTCTTCTCCAAAAAAAGGAAGCCAATCTGGTGGTGCCCTGCTATAAACAAACTATATAACAGAAGGAAGAAACTGTTGCAGAAAAGAGGAAAATCCCAGGATGCAAAAAACTCCCTCACCAGCCTCACTAAGAAGCTGAGAGCCCTCATAAAATCCTCAAAAGCTAGTTACAAAAATAAAATTGCCAAAGATTCCAAAGACAACCACAAGGCATTCTATAGTTATGTCAAGAATCTAAATGGCAATGCTCAGATCTGCTCTGAGCTACAACAGAATGGCATTAAATATACTGATCCCAAGGATATTGCCAATATCCTGGCAGATCGATTTAGTGCCAACTTCACCTCCCCTCTCACCCCCTAAAGGGCCTAGCTCAGTACCAAAAGATTGCCAAATTCCGGTAATCATGGCCACACAGGTAGAAACTGCACTCTCCAAAGCTAAGAATACAGCATCCATGGGACCAGATGACATCCCAGGCTGTGTACTACATGAACTACAAAATGAACTGGCACCTCACCTAAGTGTCATGTTTAATCATAGCCTCACCTCAGGCTTCATGCCCACTGAGTGACACACAGCTACAGTTATCCCACTCCACAAGGGGGGATCCACCTTGGATCCCAGGAACTACCGTCCCATCAGTCTGACAAGCCTGATCTGCAAGGGCATGGAACGCATTATCATGGAACTTATAAACAAAGACATTGGCAACCTTCAAACACTGGACCCCACCCAGTTTGGGTTTGTGAAGGGCCGATCTTGTCTCCTGAATCTGATTGACTTCTTTGAATCAGTCTCCAGAGCTGTGGATGAGGGTAAGGCGGTCCACACAGGCTATTTGGACCTCGCCAAGGCCTTCGACACCATCCCCTACTTTGGAATCATAGATAAACTTACTAAGCTGGGCATAAATCCCTACATCACTTGATGGGTTGCCAACTGGCTTACTGACAGAACCCAGACCGTAAAAGTAGCCGACTCCAAATCCAGCTCCAGACAAGTAACAAGTGGTATACCTCAGGGTTCAGTCCTGGGACCACACTTGTTTGGCATCTACTTCTCTGAAGTACAGGCCAACACTAAGGGACTCTGGCTAACAAAGTTTGCAGATGACTGCAAACTGGGAGCCATTATTGAATCCCCAAATGATGTGGATATTCTACAAAAGGGCCTTACAGAAACAGATGCCTGGTGCCAGAGCCATGGACTCAAGCTTAATGCCAAGAAATGTATAGTTATCCACTTTGGAAAAAAACATGTACCCATGAATTACCACATAGGTGGCAGTACACTAAACATCAAAAGTGTAATGACAGACTTAGGGACACAGGTGGACAGTGGTCTCACTTTCAATAACCACATCACCACAACATTCAGGAAATCCTTCTATGTGGCACATCTCATCACTAAGGGCTTTTCATCCAGAAAAAAATGAGGTCATTGTCCCACTGTACTCATCCCTCATTAGACCCATTATAGAGTATAATGCCCCATTTGGTATGTACCTTACAAGACATCTGCAACAGCTGGAAAGACCACATAAATACCTCACTAAAAGAATCACAGGCCTAAAGCAGATGCCATATGCTGACCATCTCAAAAATCTTCAGCTATACTCTGTGGCATATCGTCTACTCAGAGGCGATCTCTGCTTAACATACAATGTCATGTCAAACCCTGAGCTGTTGGACATGCTACACTTAAAGAAATCCCAATCCCTCAGAGCCACACGTTCCAGGCATCTAAACCTTGTCATCACAATGAACAAAACATGCTGGAGGGATAGGTTCCTGACCCAGAGACTCCCCATACTCTGGAATAGACTGCCCATACATGTCAAGCAGCGTGCCTCCTTGGCCCTCTTCAAAAGGAATCTTGATGATTGATGGGAGATAGGAAATTCACCCTGGGGGTCATGTTAGTTGCCCTGCTAGACAGGGGTCCAGAGAAGTAAATATTGTGGGAAGAAACATCCAGGGAATTGTTATAGCTAGGCTTGTATAGGCCCAAGGGCCGATAGCCTAGTACCAACCTATGAACCTATGAACCTATGAACTCAAGTTAGTCTAGAAGCCAGGAGCCCTGAACGTGATGATGGACAATACCACTGTAGCATGGCACATCGATAGACATGGAGGGACCACATGTTACATGCTATACTGGCTGGCTGTGGTGGCTTGAGAACTGGCCTCCTAGCCACATATATCCCATCAAACCAGAACTCCTTAGCTAGTACAGATGTGAACTTGTTTCCTTATAAGGAAAATCAACAGGTAAAGAAAAATGGTTTGGATGCTTATGTAAAGCAACCCGTTCCTTAAATTCTCACAATTCCCACTTAAGTCAAGAAAGATAGGAAGTGACAACACTCATCTTAATAGTTCCATCATTGTCAAGACCACTCTGGTTCTACAAGCTCTCCCAAACATGCACAGAGGAACTACTACTACTTCTACCAAGTTTTATGTACCCTGTAAAAACAACAAATGGGATATTTAGTGCTTCTAAATCTCAAAAGCCTCAAATGCTTGAATGACCTTAGTTTAGTCCCCCTTTGGAACCACTTGCCCATTGAGGTGGCCTACATTCAGTTGTGCACCTATAAGTAAACAAAATCCATAGCTACAGCTATATACCTTACCTTCCTGTAGACCCCCTAATTCTCCTCCATAGGACATAGGTTTCCTTACAGAGGAATTGGTGTGGCCTCCTTTTGTGTAACTAGTTCTGAAGGTTTAATCTTTTTTCTTGGATAACTGTGTTCTTGGTGGCCATTCCTTCCTCCATGAGAATTTCAGATCTGTAGGTGATGATGTGCAAATAACCATGCATACTCTCTTACAGGGACATTTGTTGCCTAAGATAGTATCAGAGTTGACATTACATCAATAAATGAATACATTCACTGAAAAGAGACTGTATCATCCTAAACTACATAATAAGAGGGAAAGCATTTGAATGTGCATAGACAACTGAGGTATTATACCGAGAAGGCAAGTGAATTCAAGTAAAGAGAAGCGTTCTTCATTTCCTTAACACAAAGAAAGTAAAACAGATTAATGTCTAAGCAAACTTTGTAGCAATATGTTACAAAAAGGTAAAAAGAAAAAAAGTGAGGCACCCAAAAATGGAACATGAAAGGAGCTGAACATTTTGGAGAGAGATTTGTGAAGTGCTTTGCATGCGGAACAGACGTTCAACTCAGGAAACTTTGGTGTGGCAGAGTATGTAGGGTGTGCAATAGAAAGCCGGAACTTTGAATACAAATCAGAAGGTAAAGCAGTGGAAAGTCAAATGGGAAAACAGAGGGAGATGGGTGAACAGAAGGCAGCAGGATTCTGTATAAAAGAGTGGGAGGAAAACCACTGTAGGGCAACAGGCACAGGGAGTAGGAACTGGGGCAGAGATTGACAGAATACAGCAAGTAGAGAGGAACAGAATATGAAGGGAGACAGTGGAAAGTTCAGCCAAAAACAAAGGACAACGATAAAGAAGTCAAGGTGAAAAGGCAGGTGCAGACAGGAAGTGATAAGGCAGAGACACAGATATCGGTCAACATACTGGAGCAGTGTTATAAGGAGAACAGGATGGAACTGACAGGGAGAGATACTCAGCCAGATCATAAGGCAGAGAGGAGAAGAGACACAATAGTTTAGAAGTCTTATAGAAAAAGTATAAAAGGGATGGGGAATGGATTAGATGCACTAGTGTGTACCGCTAGAGAAAATGAAGGTGCAGAGGAAAAGTTCCAGACAGGAAGTGCAGTAACATGGGACAGGAAGTGAAGGAAGTAAGAGCTTACATGGGGACAGAAACGAGGTTTTGGTGATTGAAGACTGAAAACCTTATCACTAAGAGAGTTAACAGTCTTGGCAAATGAGAAAATGAAAACCAGGTTTCAGTGAAACTGGTGTTGGCTGCTTACACTCTGCAAGATGTGGGACGTGACATAGGTTCATAGATAGGTACTAGGCTATTGGCCCTAGGGCCTATATAAGCCTAGCCAAATGGTATCCTGGCTTTCTCCACCCAGGAAAATTATTTTCCTGTGCCCCTGTCGAGCAGAGTCACAGAAGTGATCCCCTGGGTGATTATCAAGGAGGAGGGGTGGATAAATGTTGTGGTGCATTCTAGGACTAATAACCTGTCAGTGGATACAACTGAGGTGAAGTCACATGGGGCAAGGTAGGTGGCAGAGATATGCCACATGAGAGAATGGAAGTAACCTTTTCATAAGTGTTACCTGTACTGATAGCCAACTTCCCAAGGAAAGACTAGAGTAGGGACTACAAATGGCTGTGGCAGTGAGCTATAGAGGAAGGCCTGGGATGAGTAGGAGACAAGAAAAATTTAGCAGTGGTCACCTCTATGTAAGAGATAGTCTCTTTCTTATCCCAGAAGGGATATCAATGCTTAGACTGGAATTAGAATGGTGCAGAGCAATGACTATATCTCCAAGGTGAGTTAGAAGTGAGATGAGACTTTGGGGGTATTCAGGTAGTACACTGAAGCTAAATCTGATGTGTAACATAATACAAAAACATGAAAGAGTAGTTTGCAGCTGAGGCTCAGTAGTATTATTTTACAATGGACATGGGTCAGTAGTATTATTTTACAATGGTCGTAGCTCAGTAGTATTATTTTACAATGGTTGTAGCTCAGTAGTATTATTTTACAATGGTCATGGCTCAGTAGTATTATTTTACAGTGGCCATGGCTCAGTAGTATTATTTTACAATGGCCATGGCTCAGTAGTATTATTTTACAATGGCCATGGCTCAGTAGTATTATTTTACAATGATCGTAGCTCAGTAGTATTATTTTACAATAGTTGTGGCTCGGTAGTATTATTTTACAGTGGACATGGCTCAGTAGTATTATTTTACAATGGCCATGGCTCAGTAGTATTATTTTACAATGGCCATGGCTCAGTAGTATTATTTTACAATGGCCATGGCTCAGAATTATTTTACAATAGTTGTGGCTCGGTAGTATTATTTTACAATGGCCATGGCTCAGTAGTATTATTTTACAATGGCCATGGCTCAGTAGTATTATTTTACAATGGCCATGGCTCAGTAGTATTATTTTACAATGGCCATGGCTCAGTAGTATTATTTTACAATAGTTGTGGCTCGGTAGTATTATTTTATAGTGGACATGGATCAGTAGTATTATTTTACAATGGCCATGGCTCAGTAGTATTATTTTACAGTGGACATGGCTCAGTAGTATTATTTTACAATGGCCATGGCTCAGTAGTATTATTTTACAATGGCCATGGCTCAGTAGTATTATTTTACAATGGCCATGGCTCAGTAGTATTATTTTACAGTGGACATGGCTCAGTAGTATTATTTTACAATGGCCATGGCTCAGTAATATTATTTTACAATGGCCATGGCTCAGTAGTATTATTTTACAATGGCCATGGCTCAGTAGTATTATTTTACAGTGGACATGGCTCAGTAGTATTATTTTACAATGGCCATAGCTCAGTAGTATTATTTTACAATGGCCATGGCTCAGTAGTATTAGTTCACAATGGCCATGGCTCAGTAGTATTATTTTACAGTGGACATGGCTCAGTAGTATTATTTTACAATGGCCATGTCTCAGTAGTATTATTTTACAGTCGACATGGCTCAGTAGTATTATTTTACAATGGCCATGGCTCAGTAGTATTATTTTACAATGGCCATGGCTTGGTAGTATTATTTTACAATGGCCATGGCTCGGTATTATTATTTTACAATGGCCATGGCTCAGTAGTATTATTTTAGAATGGCCATGGCTCAGTAGTATTATTTTAGAATGGCCATGGCTCGGTAGTATTATTTTACAATGGCCATGGCTCAGTAGTATTAGTTCACAATGCAAAGCATCAGGGTGGGAAGATGGCGAGGTAGAAAAGGAGGGTGGCCATTGCTTTTGCCACAGAAACAAGAGTGCCACTGACAAGTGGGAGTGGGATATGGGAATGCCACAGCTTAAGTGGTTGAGGAATGACAGAGAATGATGAGATGGGGTGGAGTAGAAATGTACACAGAAGTGTGTATTAGATGTGAGGTCAGACAGATGAAGAACACCAAACTCTGCATGGAGCAGGGAAGAAGGGTTAGTAAGCATCACTTAGACAAATCAATGGAGGAGGGTGATAGACTGGAGGAGGAGCTAAGCAAGACTTAGACAAATCACTTAGAACTAAGCATGATTTAGACAGTGCACCCTGGTAGACATCAAGCATAAATAGGTTATACAACAAGATGAAGAAACTAATGCCTATGAACAAGATGGAACTGACTTAGCAGAGGAAGGACACCCTCCAGAGCTTGAACAAGCAAATTAGATATCTTGTAAAGTCCTCTAAAGCCAGTTATCAAGTTAAACTAGCATCCCTAGCTAAGGATAATCACAAAGCATTATTTAGCTATGTCAGAAATCTAAAGGGAGGGCCCAGCTTTGTGCCAAATTAGTAGTGGATAGTACCACTCATACTGACCCTGAGGATATTGCCAACTTAGTAGCAGACAGATTTGACACAGACTTCACCCTCCTGTCCCCACTAGACACACCCAGAGCATACGTGTCACCAGTCCTCTATCTAGTATTTCCAAAGAGCAGATCATAACCACACTCTCCATGGCCACAAACAAAGCCTCTGGGGGACTGGATAACATCTCAGGCTGCCTACTAAATGGTCTAAAACAGGACCTAGCAGAACCACTTGGAACTCACTGCAACCTAAGTACTTTTGTCCCAGCAGAGAGGAAAACAGCAACAGTAATTTCCTTGCAGGAAGGGAGTCCAACAAATGACCCTGGGAGCTATAGACCCATATGCCTAACCAGCCTTATCTGCAAGGCCATGGAGAGAATCATCATGGACCTTATCAACAAAGACATAGGTGACCTTCAAACTCTTGGCCTGACTCAATTTGGCTTCATTAAGGGTAGATCCTGCTTATTAAACCTGGTGGACTTCTTGGAGAATGTCACCAAAGCCCTGGATGAAGGCAAAACAGTGCATACAGCCTATCTTATTATTTTATTTTATTATTTATTTTACATTTGTTGACTGGGCTAGTCTAACTGGATATATGTCCATTTACAGTAGATGCCCAGGGAGAAAAGCTCCAAGCATTAGCAGTGACAAAGATTACAATATACAGCAATTGTCAAAATAAATTACAGGACATTGTTACATTGAGGTTGAGATAATTTATACAGAGTCCTTAGTAGGTTAAAACTAAGATCAAATACAGAGAGCAATCATTTGAGAGAGAGCAATCAAAAAAGAAAAAAAATATTGAATTGTAAAAATTTCTTATTTTTTTTTTATTAACACGTATGTGACATAGAACAGTGGAGTACAGAAGTGTAAGGAGAACAAAAAGGGGAAAGAGACAACAGTCAGGGTATATCAGTCTGGGTTAGAGCAGGGACAAAGCCAGTGAGTTTTAAGATATTCTTTAAGATGCTTTTTAAAGAGATGAGTGGAAGCAAGAAATGATAGTTCACTAGGAAGCTGGTTTCAGCTTTTTCCTACTGTGTTGGCGAAAAGTGAGTCCCCAGGTTTGTTGTTAGATTTAATAGTGGAGACTAGAATCTTGTTAGCTGAGCATAGAGTTGCAAGATTTTTGTAGGGGGTAATCAGATTAGTAAGGATTGGGGTATTATTAGGGTGATAAAGGATCTTTTGGGTGATAAGTTGTTGACAAAGTAGTAGGTTCTGCAGTTCTAACCATCCCAGTTGTTGACTGGGTCTTGACTTAGCTATGGCTTTTGACACAATCCCCACTCAGGCATCATTGAGAAACTCATCCAGCTGGGAATTAACCCATATGTCATTAGAAGGGTAGCCAACTGGCTCACTGACAGAATGCATGTAGTCAAAGTTGGGGATTCCATCTCTAGCAGCAAACCAGTTATCAGTGGTGTACCACAAGGATCTGTGCTGGGCCCCCTACTATTTGGAACCTATTTCTCAAAAGTCCAGGTGAAAATAGATGGCCTGTGGCTTACCGAGTTCAACAATAACTGCAAACTTGGTGCAATCATTGAGTCCCCCCAGTGATGTTGATATACTACATAAAGGGCTTACACAGACAAATTATTGGTGCCAAAGTCATGGACTTAAACTAAATTCAAAACAATGTGTTATCATCCCTTTTGGCAAAGGGAAGTCCCTTCAAATTACAATATTAACAGCACCCCCCCCACACACACCTTAACTCAAACTTTGTGGTGAGAGATTTGAGAACACATGTTGATAGCAACCTTAACTTTGGTCATCACGTGTCCACAGTGGTAAAGAAGGCCTTCTATGTTGCACATCTCATAAGTAAGGGCATCACATCCAGAGATAAGGATGCTATAACTCCCCTGTACTCAGCCCTTATCAGACCACTAATAGAGTACAACACTTCTGTTTATACCTTACCAGACACCTGCAGTAGCTGGAGAGATCTTAGAGGTTTCTCACCAAGAAAATTCAGGGCCTTCAACATGACCTACATGGGCAAACTGAAGCCCCTGTCACTGTACTCTGTATCTTATAGGCTGCTGAGAGGTGACTTGTGACTGGCCTATAGAGCAGTCTCAGACCCTACCCTAATGGAAATACTGCACATCCGCAAGTCAAATGGGACAAGATTTATTTGCTCTAGGGATCTTAACCTAGCCAAAAACATTAACAGGCCATGCTGGAGAGACATATATATGTCTCCTAGAGATTGCCACTCCTCTGGAACAAACTCCTAATTCACGTAAAACAGAGCTTCTCAATGACCCTATTTAAGCATAACATAGACAACTGGATGGGAGACCATAAATTTACCCTGGTGGTGTCACCTATATCCCTGTTGGATAAGGGCAGTTGGTGCTGATCATATACTCACACTACAAATGTTGACCATGCAATGTGGTCAGTAAGGGAACAAGGGTATAACATGGCTGTGTTTATAAAGGTCCTAAGGCCAATAGCCTAGTAACCTCCTATACACCTGTGAATGGAGGAGGATGATACACTGGAGGAGACGTGAATGGAGTGAGGGAGGTCGAAGAGAATGGTTTTACTCATTGCAGAGGTTCAAAATCTTCCTGGAGTTGACTGAGAGATAACAAGTTCTAGAGTAGAGAGGGAGTGGGACTTGAATGAGGTACAAGTACTAGAGTAGGGAGGGAGTGGGACTTGAATGAGGTACATGTTCTAGAGTAGGGAGGGAATGGGACTTGAATGAGGTACAAGTTCTAGAGTAGAGAGGGAGTGGGACTTGAATGAGGTACAAGTTCTAGAGTAGGGTGGGAGTGGGACTTGAATGAGGTACAAGTTCTAGAGTAGAGAGGGAGTGGGACTTGAATGAGGTGACCTAATGCAATACTGTACCAGAAAGGGCAGCATTTTGGATGTGATCCTAACCATGGAGGAAGAGGAGCTCTGGATATCCAGGTGAAGGCTCCTTAGGCCAAAAGTGATAATAGCACTGTGTAGTTTAGAGTAGGGGGTAGTGGTATCAACACACTGATGGTGCTGGGGGATTCAATTCTATATTTTTCGGTCCCCTTGGATCTCATTGTTACTGTCCTGGTCCCCAGTACCCAACATCCATGTCAGGTCTACCAGCTACTCTCCAACCCACCTTGAACTTACTCTGTTTTTATTATTTATTTATTTTTTTTATTTATTTTGCTGTGGCTAGTTGTGGATCCCAAGGGTATCCTGTGGGCACAGCTCATCTGTGCTTCCATCTGGAGGATTTTTTAATGACCTATCCACTTCTCTTACCCCACCCAGAATGCTTGTTGTTTTTACATCTGACAGCAAGCCCCCTCTTTGGACCACACCCCCCACTAGGGAGTATATTAAGGAGTTTCACACCACCTGGGATGGGAACGTCCTTCCCTTCCCTGCTGCTCATCAGTCACCCAAACCACTAATTGAACCTGGGTCGGCTGGGCTGTAGTCAGGGCTTTATTCCTCTACAGCACCATACTGGCTAGAATTGTATATTATTTTGAGCCAGAGGAGGGGGTTAGGGAAAGTTAGGAAACTGGCAGCAAACTGATGGAGCAGACTAGCTATGAGAATGGATCAAGGATTTTTTTTAGAGACACACAAACACAGTATACCTCTCAACTGTCCAAATTTTCACAGAATGTCCAGATTTTTGCCTCATATTTTTGGTTTGTTTCTCATAAACTTTGTGTTTTTTTCTGGCAAATTAGTGAGAACTGAAATCACTAAATAATGGCATACATTTGAGTTTCAGACTTGTTTCACACTTCATATCCTTCAGAAAATGCATCATAACACAAATCCAGTATTCTAGCATCTTTCTAAGTTTATAAGAGCAATATTTTAAATTTGTCCCTATTTTTGATTCATAAATTAGTACTAGGGTAACTGCCCTTGTAGGCCATTTTAAGCCTAGCCAGTTACTCTATGTGAGAATTAAACCCTGGACCTTGTCTTTGTAAGGTAAACACCTTAACCTCTATGCCAACCTCCCACCTTGCCCAGATTTCTTGCACTAAGAGGTTGAGAGGTATGACACACACACACACACACACACACACACACACACACACACACACACACACACACACACACACACACACGCGCGCACGCACACATATGAAAATGTATATAGGATGCCCTTATATGTTTATTCACTTCCTAATTATCTTCGATTACAATATAGGTTTGAGATTATACATCGCGTTTAAACTCTGAGGCTGATCTGCCCTAATTCTACATATCCTATTGTATTCCTTCATTTCTGTGCATAAAATAACATCTCCCCCTCTTTTATTATTCATCACAATCTCTAACACATTACATTTAAATGCATGTGTCTTCCTGTTTCTGTATATGGTTATATAATCTGTTGGTCTCTAAGTGTCTACGTATATTCAAGAGATGCCCACGATCCTTTAAGTTTGTATTACTCATGCTGATATAAAATGAGGTACACTGAATACATATCATCAAATAAATTGTATTTTTGTTTCACAAGCTGCTGATATAACAAGGATAAATTCTTAAATTCAAGGATAAATTCAGGTGTGTAAACAATCATCTGCCTTATATTGGCAAGATATTCAATAAAAACAAGGTCTTGTATCCTTACCACAATTTCCCTTCTATCCTCTCCTCTCTATTGTTTATAACATAACATTTGTTTTCAGTTAATAGAATTTTTTAATTATAGACTTTGGACTACATGTAACTATTTTATAATACCTCAATGTGTTCTATATATGTTGGATATATACTTACTATGTAGATTATTAACTATAGGAATGGTCAAATGATATCCTTTAACAGTCTTACCTTCATTTTTAATATCTTCATTAACAGATCTATTAATAAATGTATTAAGATCACCAAAGGTGGGCTTAGCTGTAGTAGGTCTTTCTCTACCTACTTGGCTTCTCAAGTCTCTTAATATATTTCCATGCTATCTGCCTCCTAAAAAATTCTCTAGCTAAATTATTAATTGACGAGTTACATGTATTTGAATTATTAGATCTGGGTGCAGTACTCATTGCTGTGTTTGTCTTCCATGCATCTGGTGGAACACAGAAAGAGATCAGACTGTACTCATTGATGTATTTGTCCTGGAAGCATCTGATAGAACATTCAACAAGATCAGACTGTACTCACTCTGTTTGAATTCGATGCATCTGATATAACACAGAATAAGACCAGACTGTACTCCTCAGATGGAACAGAGAAAAAAAGTCAGAGTCTTCAGTGACGGCACAAAGATAGATACATCAGAGAAGGGTGGGGGAAGGAAGGATTTTGAAAAGATGCCAAAGTGGGTAGAAAGGTGATAGTTAAGGTCCAGTGCAGACCAATGGAAAGTACTGCATTTGGGCCACAAGAGCAGTAGTGTGAAATATTAACTGGAGGAATTATAAGTGATGAAAACGGTCAGTAAAAGGGTCTACAGTGTTGATTACATCTAGAATGGACCACTGTAAGAAAACTGAGAGGGAAATGGAACCGTTAAACAGATTAAGGAGATGCATCCATTGGGAATATATTCTAGAAGCAAAAAAGGTAATTCTTCCACTTTACACATCCCTAGAGTCTATTCAGATCCCATAGAGTGAAGTGCATAGTTCTGGGCGACAGACAAGAAAGAAACATCAAACTGTTGGAAGGAATCAAAAGACAAGCTGTTTCAAAGGTGTTTTGGATGGAGGGGAAAAGGATATGAGCAGAGACATGAGGAAATCAAGTTCTTCTTTTTAGAGGGGGGGCCTTAGATGGGTGCACAAGAACATGTGAAAGAGAGGTTAGAGGGTCATGCTGAACAGAAAAATGGGGGAGGCACAAGTAGCAGATGTAAGGACTAACTACGGTGGATTTTGGAAAATGTTTATCATGGTGAAGGTTGTGAACCCATGGAATAAACTAGCAGAATGTGTGGTGGAGAGGGAATCCAATGAAGCATTCATGAGGGCATGGGACAGATGGAGAAAGGAATGGGGGAAACATAGGGATGGAAGGCAGATGCTTACATACACATAAATGCACACAGAGCCAACCTTTTACAATCAAATAACTATAATGTATGTCCTCAAGTGTACTAGTTTGCACAAATGATATGTTAATCTTCCTGAGTAACTCCCAAATCTGTTACACCCCTGCTATATAACTACACATTTTTAGTTATTCTGTGTCTCAAAACATGGTAGGAGGAATTCAATAAAGCCTACACATATTAATTTGTCATGTAGGCATAGTGGCATGGAGCTTACATGGAAGTAAGCAGCCATGCGATCCAGTAAACAGATCTGAGGGTGTGTATGAACATGCCAACACGGAAGTGTCTATGGCATGTGAATCACCTCATAAGCAGGTGAATTTAATGCAAATGAGGGTGTAGAGCGATCCAGCAAGCAGATAGGCAGTTGTGCAAATCCCGTGTTGGTGTCAGAAGTGTACATGGAAACATTTCGTGGACATGAAATTAAAAAGTGAACAAGGGCTATAAAATCTCTGTTAGAAGGTCAGAAATAGCAAAGCAGGCACATATATGTGCAAAACTATGCCCTGTGTGTCCAAAATGTAATGAAAATAATATTTTAAATTTATTTTTTTTTAATATTATGTTTGCATGGTGTGTAGCAGTGCACAAACATGCCGTTAATGCAAAAAAAATTTTAAAAGTGTAAAAAGAAAAGAAATAAAATATGTGACAATAATGCACTGTAGGGCCTTGCATGGAGTATGTACAATGGCACATGACTGTGGTTGCTAAGGAGGCAGGTCCTGGAATAGTGTAGTATCCAGGTTGTGTGCACAGATCTGTATGCAAATGAGCTGGGGTTACTGAATAGCAAAAATGGGTATCCATGCCCGCAGATCAAACCTGTGTAGCCCCAGAACCATGTCGGTGTCCAAATAAGAGGTAGCTGACATCAAAAAGGGGTGTGTCTCTATTTCTTTAAGCACATTGGAGCTCAGCAGTGACTGTTTGTGCGCCGCGCTGCTGAGCTGGGCAGGGGTGTGTGTCCAGTGCTAAGCTTTGTTTAGCTTTGGGGCACATACTTAAGCTGGTTTGAGATATGCTGAGCATGCCCGTTCATTGGGGTGTGGCTATTGACTGCTGAGTATTGTCTATACCTGCAGCACGGGTTTGCCCACCATGCTTAGCAAGGAAGGTGGTCAAAAAATGAAAAAAAAAAAGAAATTGGCTGAGAAAGCCAATCATATATAAATTACTGATGACCCCTACTCCACCTAAACTGGGCCATTCCAACTTCTCAATGATGTATTTGGCAGGTGGCATGCATCATAGTTCACCAATCACACAGGCTGCATCTGCAGCAGAGCACTATAAAGTATGCATACACCTTACAATCTGATTTTCCCCCCATACTCTGCATCACTGGAGTACAGACTTGGGAATTTTAATTGAGAGAATGCTAGGGGCTGCTGCAGCTCTGCTACATCTGTATGTGCTAGAGGCTGAGTGCAGTGCTGATGCTGCTGCTGACAATAGGCCTAGACTGAGAAGGAGAAGAGTGTTCAGGCCCAGAGTAACCTTCCAGGAGCTACATGGGCTGGAGATTTTAGAGTGCTACAGGTTGGACAGGGACATACTACAAGAACTCACCAAGCTCAGCCTCCCTCAACTAAGACCCAGAGCCAACAGAGGGGAACCCATCCCAGTGGAAACAAAGGTATGTGTAACCCTAAGGATACTAGCTACAGGTACTTTTCAAAGACCAACTGGGGACATGATGGGGCTCTCACAGGCATCAGCATCCAGGGTACTCCACCAGTTTCTGGATGCCATGGAAACACATGCCAGTGAGCATATTTATTTACCTCACACCCATGAGGACAGGGCCAGCAGTATGCATCTTTTCTACCATGTAGCACACTACCCTGAGGTACTGGGTGCCATAGACTGCTCTAATATCCACATCAAAGCACTGCCTGGTAAAGAGGGCAGAGTCTATGTCAACCACAAGGAGTATCACTTCATCAACTGCCAGGTTGTGTGCAATGCCCAGGGGATTATCATGAATGTGTGTGCTGGCAGCCCTGGCAGTTATCATGACTCCCATATCTGACACACATCACAGCTGTACCAGATGTTTGCCAGGGGGGGGGACATCCCTTATGGCCATCTACTGGGGGATGCTGGGTACACACTGGAATCATGGAAGATGACATCCATCAAAAATGCCCACACTCCTACCGAAGAATGCCATAATGAGGCACATGCACAAACTAGGAACATCATAGAGCATGTGTTTGGGCTGCTCAAGTCATGGTTCTGGTGCCTCGATATATCTGGTGGAGCCCTTCAGTACTCTCCAGCCACATGTGCACAGATGTTCACAGTATGTGTCATGCTACACAATATGATCCTGCAGAAACAGCTGTGGCAGGATCATCACAGGGAAGGGACACACAGCCTCCCACCAGTGCAGAGATCCCCGCAGCCACACCCACAGGGGGACTCAGAGAAGGAACCCCCTGAGGATGTCCCTGTAGGCAAACATAGGCATGCCCAGTATGCCCTGGCCTTGGCCAAGAGGCAATGCATAGCATATGCACTGACAACCTAGGATCCTAGGGACTGACATCTTACTCCAACTCACATACATAGTAGAAAAGATGCCAGTCACACCACACAACCTGTACCTAACCATGTATTGGCTGTGTACTGCGTGCATCAGACAGAGTCAGATCTGAAACACAGATCTCTCAACCACTGTGTTTACAAGGTTAGTCACTCTGCTATACAACAAATACATGGGGTACTAGACTGTGGTAGCATATGTATGGACCTCCTGCATGTATGCAAGGGAATAGAGTGGACTACTGGGCAACTGGCTGACATCTAACAGCCACTTGGGACAACAGGTACTCTATCCAATACTGAGTGCCACATAATATTCATTAGGTCACATGGCTGAAAACCCCACTGCATTATACAAGGGAAATGCCAAACAGTGGGATCATAGGACAGACGCATGACTGTCAATGCCAGAGTCCCATACCCCCAACACATCTGTGTTCGCATACAACTACAGTAACAGAGTATGTTTCAAGGATATATCAGCAGACCACACATTTCCAGGACTGTGACATACAACCTGCCCACATATTTTATCCACAAAACACAGGGGCCAGTGTATGTCTGTATGCTGTTGATAGTGTGACAAATTAAATGGCTCCCTTTCTCTGGTGGCTGGTGTGGCTCACTGGGCTAAGGAAATTAGCATGGGTGATGGTGTTGATGGTTTGACGCTGGCAGCATCTACAACTTTTGCATGTGAGTTACTCGTATGGTAGGAGTCCCAAAAACTGTCTTAACACCACAATCTGTGACTGCAAGACAGCTGGGCAAAGCCAGAGAAAATGGCAGGACAGAGGGCCAAACACACCGACAGACATTATACATGGTCTGAGTAATCTACAAGGTGGCTAGTATAACAGCAGGTTGCACCAGGTCAGATTAGCTACAGGATGTAAAGGCCATCACTTAAATTTCTCAGAAGTTGCAACACTTGAGTGCCTGTATTTTACAGTATAGTACTGGGATAACCACAACTGTATGAGGAACAGAGTAAACATATGGGCAATAGGCCGGACATTCTGCAAAAACATGTACGAGGAGAGGTATGCAAACTGTCACCCTGTATTTGGTGTTACAGCATGTACCCCAGCACATCAAACTTCTCAACCTCTTACAGCAACAA
>NC_056747.1:1302545889-1302643389 GCF_019279795.1 Protopterus annectens
CAGGCATCATGTAGTCATTGCCTCCTGTATAGCAGGCTGCATACTTCTTCATGACTATAACTGCAAATATGTTAAGTGTTTGTACAAATACACAGCTGTGATTATCCATTGCATGCACTGTAGTCAACTGCTCCGATATGGAACATACAACTATTCCACTCTGGCTAAGCATAACAGTTGTGCCTTGGGCTAAATGGCAATCCTTAACATTCATATAGTATATATAAGCCATAAAACAATGGTATCACACTTACCAGGTACAGGACCACAGACTCCAGCCAAACCTGATGTACCTATGGAAATGTGAGGGAGAGGGATTGTCAGCAATATCAAATGTTGCACTGTTAGATGATAATATGTGCATATCTCCACATGTACAGTTCCTAATGTGATACTGCCTATATTGCTGATATTCTGAGTATGCGTGCACAACTGCACATTAAAACAAACTTCCCCAATGCAGAGAGACCTGACACCCATGCACTGGTATGCAGAGCCTGCCACAATTACTGATACAGTATTACACTGGTGAACAAAATAAGCTTAGCTGGATGCTCCTCTGATGTAGAACCTATGGCATCCACCTCCAGGATGTATAGGATGATGGATGCCTGGGAGCTGGTGGTTGATTCTAGGTTTGCCAGGAATTCATCTGTGGCTATAAGTGGTTGTTCTGTTGCAGGCCCTCCACCGATGGCAGCACAATCCCTGGCCACAGCAGCTGCCCTTTGATGTGTGGCATTGAGCATATCTGTGGCCCTGTGTTGGACCTGCTCATAGGTCCTGCCCTGATGCCCACTTTGGTTAACCACTCTGACAAGATCACCCCACAAGGCTGCGCACTGGTCACGACGTTGTCGACCCCTTGACAGCAGAATGTGGTGATGCACACTGAGGCCATCCATGATAACATTCTCAGCAGCTGTGAATGGGGGATGACTTGTGAGATACATTGTTCCAGAAAGACAACAAGAGGGGGACACATTACAGGACCAGATACATGGACATATACTATGTACAGACCCTGCACAACCAATATGGCCTGCACTATCCACCACTCCCTCACACATAGTACCCCAGAGTATATCAACACACCACATGTATGGCTATCACCAGGATAGTAGCAATACTGGGTATGCCCCTGTGTGCCATGACAGATTCTGCTGTATGTCTCTACATCCAGCACTGCAATCTACTGTGGTGTGTCCCCTATGGGCAAGCTCCCAGTAATATGTCATACAGATACTGTCAAATTAATAGCTGTTTGATAGTACAACAACTATATGGGGCAGTCCAGCAACAGCAGTGTGCAAGAATGACAGACAGCAATGCAAACCTGCTATAGTATATGTTCCCTGTAGGCATCCCACCTCCTCACCACACAGATGCTGGTGGACTGTGAACGTGTGCCTTATAAATGTGTTCCTTTTGGCCCAAACATGTGAATGTCTGGGAAATGGTTGGCCATTCATTGATGGTTGTTGATGGACACCAGGGAATCTGGCTGTCACATGCCAGACCACTCAGAAAACACATATGCTACAGTAATACTGTTAGTGTAGTCATAGTTTTACATTGTATGGCCAATATGTATACCATGTCACTGAGGTTGGACCAGTGTCCCCATTACTTATGGCTATGACCAAATCCCTGCTGTAGGGGGTTTGACAGGTATGTTAGCCATAGCTCTCAACCAAAAAGGGATGAATGTCAACAAAACAGTAACTTAGCCAGGAAACATCAGGGACAGTCAGGAACACCTGTAGAATGCCAGCACTATTTATGTGTAGCATTGACAGACTGAGAGGTGATGAATGACAGTACATCATTTGATGTTACAGAAGTGTACACCCTTACATAGTGTCACAATGTCTAACACAGATTCAACTAGCTTTTCTACAACAGCCGACCATTGTAGGAGGGAGTAACAGGGGCAGAGCTGGTATTCAACTCAAAGCAGAGACAGTTGAGAGGCATGCCTGTAGCTGCTGGACAGCAGAGTATCACCAACATGTCAATACCATAGATGTATGACAGGCCTACTGTTGTAATCCCTATTCCCTGTACCTCCATCCTCCCATCTGCATCACCAACATGTCAATACCATAGATGTATGACAGGCCTACTGTTGTAATCCCTATTCCCCATATCTCCATCCTATCATCTGCATCACCAACATGTCAATACCATAGATGTATGACAGGCCTACTGTTGTAATCCCTATTCCCCATACCTCCATCCTACCATCTGCATCACCAACATGTCAATACCATAGATGTATGACAGGCCTACTGTTGTAATCCCTATTCCCCATACCTCCATCCTACCATCTGCATCTCATTACATGGGGGACATCTGTCACATACCTGGTAGAGTGCTAGATGTATGACAGGCCTACTGTTGTGATCCCTATTCCCCATACCTCCATCCTACCATCTGCATCCCATAACATGGGGGACATCTGTTACATACCTGGTAGAGTGTGGTACTCTTTTTTTTGAAGTGTTCCTCAGAAAATAGCTTGCAAAACCATTGTGTGTGTGAATAAACCACATGCAGACTTGTTCCCTATAGGCAGTTGTGATTGCCTTTTGTAGGTACTGCTCATTAACAGGTAACTGCTTGTGCACCAATCTGTGCCTGAGACTTGCTATCTGCATCCATAACAGCTGGGCTGTTCTTTCATTAGCCAATGACATGGCACCACAGTGCAATATTTAAGGCCTTCTTGTAAGCCTTAACCCCTTTCTTAGACTTTGAGATGTACATTAGTGAGGTGTGGAGACTACAGCATCACAGAGGGTAGGTACAAATACTGTCCACTGTTGAGATTTCTGAGGTATGTCCACAGTTTTGCATGATATGTTTGGCCATTGTCCCATGACATTATGATTATCTGGCAGTTCAGTGGTAAACATTGTGGGTTGAGGTCAGTAAGGAGAGGGAGACATGTGAGTGTCAGATGTCATACCCATCAGAATATGCATGCTGCTGCAGTAGCTGTTATTCTATCAGCTCACTAGCTTTGTAGGGGCAAACTGTGAAACATGCCCTCTTGCTAGACCTTTGTCCCCCACCCTTTATGTATGGTTTTGTCTGGATCCCTTGTTCTAGGGGGTTGTGAGGTATGGTAAGTCTGTAGCAGCTATCTTAACATACAGCTACATATGTTCCAGGCTGCAGCTACTGCAGCTGCTGCTGAAGCCTAGGACACATAGGGGGGAGTGTGACCTCTTTGGAGGACAGCAAGCTGTACGTGTAACTGAGGCAGCAGTGTCAGCTGTGTCATCACAGCAGAGCAGGGTAAGGGTACCCTTTACAGTCCAACCAAGGCATGTGCATAAGGTACATCTGTTATGTAACAGTGCCAATCACAGAGTAGTAGGCAGCATATAGTTTGGCAATAGAAATATGTGCAGTGTGTCCCTACCTACAGGCCTTTGACTTGCAAACATGGGTAGCAGTTAATGCATTAGCAGCAACCTGTGTGGGTTAAAAATTGTATGACTCAGTCATTACTTACTGTGTTCACAAGAATGTAATTGATATGCAACACGCTGGATTTGAACCCAGGACTATGGGTGGCAAAATATACCACATGCTAGGAATTTAACAGACTGAACTACTGAGTCAGTGCTGTAACAAGAGTATTTGAAAGATATATGTACATACATACAGTCTGTGACACACATTGTCTGCATCCATCATTATGTGCATGGCTTTCAAAGGCAGCTGTGCAGCAGGGTCCCAGTAGTACACATGTACTTTGCCATTGCTAC
This sequence comes from Protopterus annectens, assembly GCF_019279795.1. Lineage (NCBI taxonomy): Eukaryota > Metazoa > Chordata > Ceratodontiformes > Protopteridae > Protopterus > Protopterus annectens. The sequence goes on from NC_056747.1 coordinate 1,302,549,669, forward strand.
CTTAGCAGGTGTGTTTAAAGATGTTGCTGATAAAAGTGAACAATTACCGGCTATCATACCTCTCAATCTCTTAGAGTAAAAAACATGGACAAAGCATAAATCAAAGTGGACAAAGGCCCAAAAATAGGGATAGTCCTTACATAATGCTCTTACCAACATAAAATGTTGATAGAATAACAGGTGTTGCATTAGCATGTGTTTTCTGAAGGTTGTGAAGTGTGAAACTCAAATGTATGTTGTGATGTTCTAACCTCAGTCTTTGATGACTTGCCAGCACTTTGCCAGAACAATACAATGTTCTGAAATTGGGCCAAAAATAGGGGCAAAACTCTGGACATTCTGCAAGAATCTGTACAGCTGACAGTTATGCCTGCTATCCCAGGCCTGACGTATATCCATTATTATTTATTTGGCTATGTACTGGTTTAGTGTTTGCATCACAGTCCCAGGTACACACCCATTTTTTCCATTATATATACTTGCAGTCTATCAGTGGCAATCAGTACATTTTGCTGGAAATACCTGTTTTAGTTCCGAGTTGAGTAGACTAGTCGACTAATGCACTATGCTGTAGTAGAGAGGGACCTGGGTTTGAGAAGTGGCAGTGGGTGATTATTTTGCTGATCTGCCTAACACTGTGAGAAATGCATAAGACCATTAAGGTCTTGTGAGATATGTAGCTTTGCTCAGCGTAAATCTGCGCTAAAAATTATAAAAGAAAAGAAAAAGGGGGTGATAGGACAGTGGTAAAATGGGGGCAAGCAGGGGGAAAAACATACTGAGAGGTAGGTAGGTTTGTACAGGAAGGGTGTAGGAAAGGACCATAGCTTTCCATTTCTTGTATAGCAACAGCTGTGCAGGTTTTACAGAATTTGTACATGATTTGGAGCCTCACACCTCAGAGAGTGGGGTGAGAACAACATAAATGTGTTAATTAATTAATTTCATAATTAGTCATGTCCAGTGGACATATGTGTGAAATGGAGAGATATGTATGTGGAGATAGTTTTTTGTTGGACAGGTGCCCACTTTTTTTGTAAGGAGAGAGTGGAATGTTGGGGGAGGGATGTAGGTACATGTGGGGAGGTAAGTTGGGTAGGAGAGGTTGCATTTTCAGACAGACAAGACAGCTGACAGGGGAGGTGTGTGACACATGAGGGCACCATGGACTGGGAGGGTGTTGTGAAACCTGAGGTGCATGTGCCTCCAGATGGCAGCAGCGTGACTGAGATCACCACCCATGGGCAGTCGGCACTGCTCCTTCACTGCACCGAAGGTGGCTGTGCTGGTGGCTGGACACCTGGGCCACCAGGCCCCACAGGTTGTCAAGTTTGCCCTCATTCTAGCTCAGGTGCTGTTCATAGCTCCTATAAACAATCCTATGCAGCATGGTCAGTAGCTGATCCTGGGTGACAGCCCCCCTTCCGCCCCTGCTCCCAAGATGTACGGGCCCCATCCCCTGAAGCGGTTCCACCCAAAGGTGGTGCAGAGACAGCAGAGGGGGCACCATCGGCTTGGGTACCAGACATGCTGGGACCCAGTGCTACGGCAGACTGAAGTAGAGTAGGTGGATCACTAGGATCTGGCCTACCCTGACATGCTGTGGTAATGCAGGTAAACCAATACATATAGGTGAGTTATGAACAAAACCATTGTTAGTAATAGCACCATGCCAGAACATTGGAAATCACCCAATTACATATCAATGCATATTATGTGAAACACAACAATAAATAATAGAACAGTCCATATGTTAAGAGCATGCGAATAACAGTTACGGCATAAGGCCAACAGAATAGGTAATTCAACAAGATATGTTAATATGTAACCATAGTAATACGTAACATTAGTAAAACACATCCCCCAAAATAAAGTTTATGGAACAACATATGTTAATAGTAAACCATAACCAATATATAACAATAATAAATTATGAAGATAAGGGATGGGGAGAGAGATAAATACAGTCTAGTAATACCATCATAGGCTATATAGTTGACAACAGTAATGCTGTCTACTCTACAGGTCTGTAGCATGTGCATACCTCTCAAGCTATCAGCATGGGACACTATGGGCAAGCAGTAACACCTGCAGGTACATGACTACAAGGAAGACTTGCACATCAGGTGGACCTATATAACTACCATGGTGCACTGTGGGCTGATGTACTGTTACTGCTATTGACAGATAACCATGTTGATGATACATCTTTGACAGAGGGATTATGCAGCAGTAATTACATTCCATGATAGCATGACACTTGAGAGACATGCGTGTGTACAGTAAAGAGAGTACACAACTGTCATGCCTTGCTTGGTAGGCATGGGTATAGAAATCAATAGCAGTGACTGCAGGGTACATGTGCGTCAAATGTATTAATTGACTGCATCAAACTTTACAAGACACAACAGGCATACAACCATACCAAGATTACACATTTTATTTATTTTTTTTATTTTATTATATTTTATTATTATTTCATGTAGTTCCTTTATTTTATGCATTAATAGCACATGGTGGTTATGATTTCAACAGATTATGACATCTGAACAAACAATTATTTACACAATAATATGAGCTCTCTCACCCATTTACCTGCAGTTCCTATGGAGAGAATGATATTTGTAATCAACACATGACCGATACCGTAATATTTCTGGCAGGCATGGGGATAGAGCCCAATAGCAGTGACTGCAGGGTACATGTGCGTCACTTGTATTAATTGACTGCAGCAACCTTTTCAAGACACACCAGGCATACAGCCACACAAAGATTACACATTTTATTTCTTTTTTTTTTTTTGTTAATATATTTTATTATTGCACATATTTTCTTTATTTTATGCATTAATAGCACATTGGTGGTAATGATTTCAACAGACTGTGAAATCTGAATAAACAATTATTTACACATAATATAGGCTACCTCACCCATGTACCAGTAGTCCCTGTGGAGAGAATATCTGTCATCATAATATATGTGATTTAGTAATATTTATTAGTACATAGCACTGGATTCAAACCCTGGTCTGTGTCTGTGGAAAAATGTACTTCATATACAGCATTTAACAAACTGAGCTACTAAGTCACTGCTGAAATTTGATTGACTGATATTTACCTAGAGCTCACCGGGAAACACAATATGACCTGGTACTAGTACTACAGTGTTATAGTACACTGCAGTGACAGTTGAACACACATGCATGTAATGCAATCATGACAGATACTAGGTAACCTATACATTACTAAATAAAATGTAGTTATACACAATATATTGTTACTGGGTTGAAATATCAGCTCTAATTCCACAAGTATTGTACAGCAGTTTATTACAGATACATTCATGCATTTACTGAAATAGTTTCAAGTTTTTCTTGCATAACAGTTGGCATTCTGCAGCTGTAATTCCACAGTTATTGCACTACAAATGTTTTGTTCATAAATGGTTCATGCTCTACTCTTTTTCTGTATAATTGACTACAGATAGCATAATACAGCTGTATTCACCACACTCACAACGCAACCTGGCCAGCTGCCCTGTGTGCACCTCAGCATTGAGAGCTCTCACCTCTGCAGCTGTTGGGAGAGAAACTCACCATTATGCATACCAGTTTAGCAGACATTCAAGATTACATTTTGGAGAAACACGGGTAAACATACTTACATGTGGAACATTGCCCTCCTGGAATTCTTTGATCCAAGCATCCAAGAGATCCCCCTTCCTTCCTTTCAGGTCATCATGGTGGTGATGACACTGCTCACCTATCCGGGTGATACCAGTTGCACTGGTGAGGTCCCTTGCCAGCCAGTCCCAGGCCTCCACATTGTACTCCAAGCCCCAGTAACCTCCCTGCATGAGCTGCTCTTCATGGTTTTTCATTAGGAGTCCATCCATGACCCTGGACTCCTCAATGCCCCATCGCTGTGCCTAAAAGTATGAACCCTCTCTAACATTTGCATTGTATCCTTCAGAGACAGAACTCCAATGTATTATGGTGTATTCCTGCCTATTGGGCTTAATATAGCCCTTGTTCCTGCCCTTATGTACCATTGGGCAATATTTACAAATGCGGTGCATCACTTAGCAGCACACAGGCCAACTCAGCTTAACTGAGCAGTGCTTAAACTGGAAATGCTTAGCAATGCTTAGAATTTCGCAAACCAGCTAAGCACTGCCAAACAGTGTTTAAACAGAGATTATTGAAGAAGTGCTTATCATGGCTTAGCAAGCCCTAGCAGAGCTTAGCTGAGTGCAGCAGATCATGATTTTAAAATAATTGGTATAATTTGTGTTGCTAAAATAATTTCTTAATTTCCCTTTCATGTATTCAAACCCTGCACCTACTGTGTAGGAGGCTGTAACTCTATTCACTTGGCTAAGTGGAATGCTGCTATACTTTTACATATACCTCTGAGCCATGTTTAAGCACTGCTAAGCACAGCACTGTGCTGCACAAACCCACTGAGCAATGCTTAAACTTGATCTTTAAATCACAAATTAAATGCATCCAGTTTCTATTTTTAGATGTCTGGCACGTGTCAATTGCTGCGTGCCACATTGCACAAACTTTTTTAAAAAAAATAACATAAAATTTAAATATATTGCTATCATGCACTTGAACAGGGAAGGGGGGTGTGCTACTCATCTGTGGACACAGTCTGTCACACACTCCCTACACTGATTCAATAACCTTGTTCCACAGCTCTCCCTCAGCAACACACCATCATTAATATTCATGGCATGCTACCGAGGGTGAACCATGTACATGGACATGATAACTTCCATGTAGGCTCTACACTATGCCTACATGGAATTTATTAAATCTGGGGAGTTTATTCTCTTTCTTATATTGTTTATTTTTCTGCAATTATTGTAACAGGTATGGCTGCCTGTCTGCTTATGTCAAATAAATAAGTAAAAAATAAATGTATAAAAGCTTTGAATAGAAAAGAAAATCACTGTTACTTGGATCATTTTCACATCCCTGGTACAGTCTCGTCTGAGTTCTTTTAAAGAGTCATGCATAGGCAGGTTGTATGTTGATATAATGAGGGAAGCTGTCAGTAAGCAAATGCATTTCTTGTTAAAACTGATGTTACACACGCATCTCCTCCAGATCTCAGGTTGTTCACCTAATTAGAAATATATCTTCTATTCTGCCCCAATGAATGCTTTTGTATGGTAGCAGGTGGTAGGCAAGTAGCCCTGGGTTGGACTGAGATGCAATTGCATTATTATCAGTTTATATAATGAACTGCTACACATACCAAGAAACTATACCTCTCAACTGTCCAGATTTTCACTGAAAGTCCAAATTTGTGCCTAATATTTTTGTCTGTGCCTCATAAATTCTGTGGTTTTCTGGAAAATCACTGAGGATTGAAGTCACTAAACTGTGATATACATTAGAGTTTCAGACTTCATATTCTTAAGAAAATGCATGCTAACACAAATCCTATTATACTAGCAACTTCCTATGTTTATAAGAGCAATATATAAAATCTGTCCATATTTTGCCCCCCTCATTATTTTAGGCTGTGTCCAGTTTTCATGCCGAATGATGCTCCTGCTAGTTGATTGGTATGGAGCAAATGGTCATGTTTGTTTTTTCTTTAATGAGGTGCATACACAGTTTTTATATTGGTACATTATGGGTCGTATACTTTATAGATGTCTGTGAAACCTGGTCTACTTATAGATTATATGAAGCCAGTTTCTTCCAAGCAGTCAGAAAAAAATGAAGTCTATTTTTCAGCTGGTGCAGGATATGTTAAAGACAATGTACATATCCAAGTGAGCAGATATTATGAGAAAGTCAAGTCTCATTTTAAATGCACCATGCTTCTTTGGAAAGCAGAAGAATCACTTGAAATATGAGGGTTCCTTAAAAATGTACAGAACTATATAGGATGGAAAAAGAGATTATTTATGCTCTCTAGAGTTTTTGGGGTCTTATCAATGCCATGAAAACTCAGTATTAAAAACATTCCACGGGATTCAATAAATTCTGTGTACGGTTCGCACAGACCCTACACTAAGTACAGGGACATATTTGGCATAGATGTCACATAGAAATAAATGTGTTAGAATGTAACACTCACAACCTCTTAGAGAGACAAATGTGGGCAAAACCATAATAAGGGAGGGATAAATGGCCAGAAATAGGGACAGATTTTTAATATTCCACTGACAAACTTAGGAAGTTGATAGAATATATAATTAGCATGAACCTTCAGTAGAGCATGAAATTTGAAACTCAAATCTCAGCAATCAGTTTCTGACTGCAATGACATGCCAATGATTTGCTAGTAAAAAAATGCTATGAGGAAAAGATCATAAATATGAGACAAAAACTGGACATTCTGCACAAATCAGGACAGTTGGGAGGTATGCACTCAAATGTATGTAATATTGAGTCATATCAGTACAGAGATCATCCCTTGGATATGACAGGAAGCCACATATTTCTTAAGAAAAACATTTGGATATCCTGGGAATATCTGGGCAGTTGCAAGGTATGCATGTGAAGAATCTGGCCAAAACACAGTACAGGACAGTGCATCTACAGTGCAGAGTATTGGGATATCCTATTCCTGGCATTCTGTACTGAAGCTGTGTTAATGATCGGTAACAGGACATGGGACTGCCATGTTAAAGGATCACCCAGGGGAAGTGTGTGTATTGAATAGGGACACACAGATTCATTGTAGGAATAAACACAGGGAAAGAGGACAGGTGAAACTCCCAGATATACAGCAGAGGAGGGCATGTCAATGTGAGATGGTTGTACCAGCAACACCAAGCACATATCTATATGGTACAGTATGGACTGTACAGTGAAAATGTGTTGTCGGTGACTGGCACACAAAGTGACATAACAATGGGGAGGATGTGTGTGCGAGATAAGCATCCTTACATGAATAATGCAGAGGACCTCTGACATACAATTGGGGTAGGGTGCATATTGTGAAGCTGTGCAAACTGATATGTTTGAGTGTACTCTCAGCAGAGGTCTCCAGCAAGGTGGCCACAGGTAACGGATCATGGAAAACATTACAAGAAACAACCAAAATCATGGACAATATCAGAATAATACCACTACTAATCCCATGCCTCTGATGTAACATATGTGATGTGGGGTGATAACAGACGAGCCTGCACACGCACACAGACAATTGACAATTATTATGATACATCCACACTCTATGAGAGTAACCACACACACTGTCCTGGTACACTAATGTGTCCAGGAGGTGTTAGAAGGAACACTGCTATACCTATATGTGCCAGTGTGGTCAATACACACTGCTTGCCTTGTGCGCATGGCATATATCTATGGCACAATTCACACTGTCAGAAATTATAAACATGCCATTAATGTTGTCAGACACCTGTGTATACAGTGTGTGCATAAGCCGAACAAGTAGCACACATGCATCTGCTGTAGCAACTCTCTAAGGCCGAGCACACTGCATTAATGGGCCCAGACAATATCCCAGGATGACATCTAAACAGCATGAAACATGACATATCAGGCCCTCTAGAAATGCTATTTTCCTGTAGCCTTAAAACAGGCTTTGTGCCTCATGAATGGAGAACAGCAACACTCTTTCCTCTACACAAAGGTGGGGCATATACAGACCCTGGAAACTACAGACCCATAAGTCTCACTAGTCTTATATGGAAAGAATTATCATGGAAATGATCAATAGTAATATAGTAAATCTCCGGACACTGGACCCAACCCAGTTAGGTTTCATCAAGGGCAGCATGTGCCTACTCAATCTGGAGGACTTCTTTGAGAATGTCACCAAAGCAATGGATGAGGACAAAATGGTTCACATTGCATACCTTCACCTGGCCAAGGCATTTGACACAATAACCCACTTGGACATTGTTGACAAAATTAACAGGTTAGGTACAAACTTATATACCACCCAGTGGATAGCCAACTGCCTCACAGACAGGACCCATGAAGTAAGAATTGGGGAGTCCACCTCTACAAAGAGGTCAGTCAGAAGTGTAGTCCCTGAGGAATATGTCCTTGGACCACTCCTTTTTGGCACTTACTTCTCTGAAGTCAAGGCCAATGTCAATGATCCTTGGCTGACTACATTTGCAGATGGTTTCAAATTAGGAGCTGTCATTGAATCCCACACTGACACAAATGTTCTCCAGGAAGGGCTGACACAGACAAACAGCTGGTGTCAGAGACATGGACTAAAACTAAATGACAAGAAATGCATAATAGTATTCATTAATAAATCATCCACCCCCTAGTAACTATCATATTGATAACACACCCCTTAGGGTTGACCCAGTAGTTATGAACACACACAGACAGTAATCTAGCCTTTTACCATCATGTGTCTACAGTAGTGAGGAATCATTTTATGTTATGTGGTTTATAAACAAAGGTATGGCATCTAGGTCCAAGGAAGCCATTGTTCTACTGTATCTACATTCATCAGACCTATCACTGAGTTCAATGTCTACTTTGGTATGTACCTAACTAGGCATATCCAACAATTAGAACATCCACAGAGGTTCTTCACTAAAAGAATACACAGCATAAGTAAAATGTCTATGCAGACTGTCTCAAGGCCCTATCCCTGTATTCTGTCTCCTACAGGCATTTGAGGGGAGATCTATGCCTGGCATACAGGGCATTGTCAGACCCCACTCTGATGGACCTCCTGCATATTCACAAAACAAACAGCACCAGAATTACCTGTTCTAAATACTTAAACATTGCCTGTGATATAAATAGGAACTGGTGAGAGACAGGTATGTATCCCAGAGACTACCCTGTTTCTGGAACAGGCTTCCCATCCAGATGAAGTACGGTTTCTTCCAAACCCAATTCAAGTACAACTTGGACAACAGGATAGGAAACAAGAAATTAATCCCTGGTTTGGCACCTATGTCTCTAATGGACACAGGCAGCTTGTAAATGGTTAATCTGCCAGGCCCCTGCTTGTAAATGTTTCACCTCCCAAGCCCCTGCTTATACTTATCATTGCTATCAGAACTTGTCAGAAATGTGGATACATGGCTAGGCTTAAAAAGTGCCTTGAGGTCATTAGCCTAGTAAACACCTGAGAACCTACTCTTCTTCTGCACCATCAGAGAGATGTGTATATTCCCCAGAAAGAATGCCTAGGTATGGCCAATAAGCTGTGTGACAGCTTGCTGTGACAAAGGTGGCACACTTCAGTTACACATCACTGGAAGTTGTGTAGGGAGGTACATGAAGAAGGGTGCATTGTAAACAGTCATTGGTGTGATGAAGTCTGGGAACCATGAAGTTATTATGGCATCTGATGTGCATGCCCTTCACATACCCAGAGTTGTATTACATTGGGAACCATGAAGTTATTATGGCATCTGATGTGCATGCCCTTCACATACTCAGTAGTTGCATTACATTCAAGAGAGTAATCAGCACTGTGACCACATGCTGATGGATGTACCACTCATCAGCTACCCCAGGACATGAGACACATACCTATTGGTCTGATTATAGGGTGTGATGTCCACATTATACTTGGGTGGTATGTTTGTTTCCTGATTCAGCACATCTCTCCATGTGTCTCATCAATACAGGTGTTGTCATGGCTGTGGCAGCAATCTCTGGTATGTGTTGATACTGTTTGTATTATACTAATATCACAGTTGGAGTCAACGATTGCACACAAGCTGTAGTTCAGGCAGCTGCTTGGAAACAGCATGTGCATTTCATCTGTGATGTCCAACACTGAACTAATGGGCAGGAAAGGGCCTAGCAGACACCCATGAGGTACCAACCTGATCACTGGACCTGAGATACGTCACCTCACACATTTCAGCGTAGTGAGATGCCACGTATGTCATACACTGGTCTACCCATTTGATGATATAGCTGTTTATGGCCACATATGACAGTGTTGATTGAATACCTCAGTATTGATTTTTGTCAAATGCCTTGAGCTGTTCAAATTCCACATGATGATACTGTTGTCATCATGCGTGCCCTCAATGACCTCTTTGAGGACATCTATCAGATGTAACAGACCTGATGTAGCAGTAACAACTCATGCAGGTCTGTTGTGCACACCTGGAATATTACTAGTGTACATGTAGAGGAGGTTCATGGTGACATAGGTTCATAGGTTCATAGGTAGGTACTAGGCTATCTGCCCGAGGGCATTTATAAGCCTAGCCAGAGTGCGTCGGCTTTCGCCACCCCATTGATTAATTAACTGAGCCTCTGTCAAGCAGAGCCAATGAAGTGATCCCAGGGGTGTATTTTCTGTTACCCATCCACTCGTCAAGGCTTCTCTTGAAGAGTGTTAGTGAGGGGCTCTGCCTAATGTAGTTAGGAATTTTGTTCCATAGCATGGGGAGTCTCTGTGACAGGAATCTATCCCTCCAACATGCTCTATTTATTGTTGTGGTGAGGTTTAGCTCACTAGAGTGTGTGGCTCGCAGTGACTTGGATTTCTTTAGGTGGAGCATGTCCATCAATTCTGAGTTGGACATGGCTTTGTCAGGCAGAGATCACCTCTGAGTAAGCGATATGCCACTGAGTACAGCCAGAGTTTTTTCAGTCGAGCTGCATAGGACAAATGTTTGAGGCCAGTAATCCTCTTGGTGAGGTGCTATTGTGGTCTTTCAAGCTGTTGGAAGTGTCTTGTGAGGTACATCCCAAATGGGGCATTGTACTCTATGATGCGCCTGATGAGTGACGAGCAGAGGGGCACTATAACCTCTTTATTTCTAGATGTGAACCCCTTAGTAATTAGATGGGCCACATAGAAGGATTTTCTAACTACTTTGGCAATATGATTGTCAAAGGAGAGATTACTATCTACCTGGGTCCCCAGATCTCTTATTACCTCTTCTGTATTAAGGGGGCTGCCACCTATGTGGTAATTCATGGGTGTTTTGTTTTTCCCAAATGGGATGACTATGCATTTTTTGGCATTTAGCTTGAGGCCATGACTTTGACACCAGGTGTCTGTCTCAGTAAGGCCTTTTTGGAGGATGTCCGTGTCAGCCGGAGAGTCAATTATGGCTCCCAGTTTGCAGTCATTGGCAAACTTGGTTAGCCATAGTCCTCCTGTGTTTGCCTGTACTTCTGAGAAATATATGCTGAACAGTAGGGGTCCCAGAACTGAGCCTTGTGGGACACCACTTGTGACTGGTTTACAGTCAGACCTGGAGCTCGGTATTCTTACCTTGTGAGTTCTGTCTGTAAGCCAGTTGGCAACCCATCTTGTGACGTAGGGGTTTATGTTCAGGCTGGTGAGTTTTTCTATAATACCCGTGTGAGGAATGGTGTTGAGCACCTTGGCGAGATCAAGGTAGGCTGTGTGAACCACCTTTCCCTCATCTATGGCCTTGGTTACTGCCTCAAAGAAGTCAACCAGGTTTAGTAGGCATGATCTGCCCTTAACAAAGCTGAACAGGGTTGGGTTAAGTGTTTGGAGGTTCCCAATGTCTTTGTTAATGAGTTCCATGATGATGCGCTCCATAGCCTTGCAGACCAGGCTAGTCAGGCTTACGGGGCGATAGTTACCAGGGTCAGTTGTGGCCCCTCCTTTGTGGAGTGGAGTAACCATTGCTGTGCACCATTCTATGGTCACATAGCCTGTGGAGAGGCTGAGATTGAACAGCGTGTTTAGGTGGGGGGTTAGTTTGTTCTGTAGTTCATGCAAGACGCAGCCTGGGACACCATCTGGCCCCATTTATGCTGTGTTTTTGGCTTTTGAAAGGGCTGTTTTCACCTGTGCTTCTGTGATTTCCAGGACACTACACTTTTTCAGTATTGCTGTGGGCCCTTTTGAAGGTGAGAGGGAGGTGAAGTTTGCATTGAATCTTTCTGCCAGTATGTTGGCAATATCAGTAGGTTCATTATATTTTGTGCTATTTTGCACTAACTCAGAGCATATCTGTGAGATGCCACTTAGATTCTTGACATAGCTAAAGAAGGCTTTGTGGTTATCTTTCAAATCCTTGGCTATTTTTCTTTTGAAGTTAGCCTTGGATGATTTTATGATTGACTTTAGTTTCTTACTGATACTGATCAGGGATGTCTTTCCTTCTTGGGATTTTCTTTTTTTCTGAACTAGTTTCCTCCTTTTGTTGTATAACCTGTTTATGGCAGGGGTCCACCAGACTGGTTTCCTTCTCTTAGGGGAGTGAGTCTTGGTTTTGCTAGGGATGGCACAATCCATGCATCCTTGCAGGTGTTCATAGAATGCAATTGTAAAGGATTCTGCATCTTGGGCAGTGTTACCCTTTAGCGTGGGAGCTGTGAAACTTACCACTTCTGCCTTAAGTAAGGTGAAGTTTGCTTTAGAAAAGTTTTTCACTGTGGTTTCCTTGGTTGGGGGTGGTGGTGGGGTGTGGACATCCAGGGTGATTAGTTTATGGTCTGATCTAATCAGTGACGGTACGGAGCACCTGTCGCCCATGTTGGTGATGACCAGGTCCAATATGTTGTGGCCTCTGGTAGGGGAGTTTACTAGCTGATCCAGGGCATTTGAGTTGATAAATTCCAGGAAGCGCTGAGCCTGGGAGTTTGTACTCAAGTAGTTTTCCCAGTTAATGGTAGGGTAATTGAAATCTCCCAAGATCAGGGTGTTCGGTAGGGCCTTCATGTTTTCCAGTGTCTCCAGAAAGGCGGAGTGATGGTCCTGGGTCATGGAGGGTGATCTGTAGTAGGCCACAATTTGCATTGCAGATTTGCCCGATGTTAGTTGCACATGGATGATCTCAGAGGTATCATGCTGCGCCACTAACCTGGAGGTGTGGGTATCCTTGATGAATATGGATACACCCCCTCCTTTTGTGTTTCGGTCCGTGTTCTGTGGCCGACATGTGTGGTATGAGTTTTAGCGCAGTAGTGCTGGAGTGCTCTCTGGAGCCTTGAATCAGGTTTCAGTTACTGCACAAGATGTCAACGTTCTCCATACTTAGGAGTGCTTTGAGCGCATGCATTTTGAGATTTAAACTCCTGGCGTTGAGTAGCATAACCCTCATTTTTTTACTTGTGCTGTTTACGGAGGTGGGTTTGAATTTTGAGCCTTGCCAAAAAAAGGCACTATGGGGGCAGCAAGAACCTTGGCCAGTATTCAAAAGCCAAGGGGTGACAGGTGCAAGCCATCTCTTGTGAAGCAACGCGGCTTGTCGAGCATGTCATCCCAGGATGACAGACACTGGATCCCCTTTGAATGACACCAGAAGCTTAGCTAATTCTTGAAATTGATCATTTTTTCTTTATACTGAGGTATCATTTTTGGTGAGGGCAGGATGCTACTCAGGGTCAAGGTCATACCCGCCTAGGCTACATGATCAGAGAGCTCTTCCATGTCTCTTTTCATGTAGTCCAGGGAGGTACGGCTCAGGTCATTCACACCAACATGAACAATGACAGAGTCATATTTGTACTTGTTCTGGAGTGGCCTGAGTGCTTGTGTTATATGGCAGATTCTGGGTTCCGACAGGCAGCTAACAGTAACCTTCTCCTTGTCCAGCCTAGTGAGTGAGGCATCAGTGTGCCTGACTATTGAGTCACCTATTACTAGTGTGTTAGGTATGTTATTTCGCCTTAAGGGCTGTGATTGTGCGGCACATTGATTTTGTGTTTTATGTGTTGTCTGGTTTGTGATGGGAGGTGCAGGTTTTGTGGGTGTCTGCTTTGGAGCTCTCTGATGCTTTTGCAGGTTTTTATTTAGAGCCTCCGAGTATGATTTTGTGTATTTATGTGTATTTTTTGCCAGTGCTGGTTTAGTAGGTCTATGTGAGACTGGAGGTGTGGTGCAAGTGTTAACCTTCTCCTCATGACTGTCTGTTCCAGTCTTGGGTGGAGATACCTTAGCCTCCAGTTTGGCTGTATAATTGCATCTCTCACATATGTTAGTATTTTGTGGTAGGAGGAGAGGGCTGTCTGTGTCATGAGGCAGTTGTAACATTGCCTCAGGATACCCAGATTCACCAGCTGGACTGGAGAGTACACCTGAAGTTGCCCTTTGGTCATGCCTGAATAGTAGGGTGAGCTGCTTAGTCACTTGGTTGGTGAGGGGTGGATAAAGAGCCTTGCTCTGCTGGGCAGTCAAATGTCGGGGTATATTAGTGCTTGCTATTAGGTCTGAGCAAGTGCTGGACTGTAGGATGCTTTTTGAGTGCTTAGGTTGAGAGTTAGACTAGTTTCAAGTGAAAAACTGAAGAGGAGACTTAGTGGAGCCAGGAATAATTTAACCCTAGTTAACTGGTGCTGCCTGGTGCACAAAACCATGCAACGCGTTTTTTAAACTCTAACTTCTGGGCTGGAACCACTCCTCCAGGGACAGATGGCTGCTCAAAGTTTCCCTCTCTCACAGGTGAACAGAGAAGCTTCCCTCTATCCAAGTAAGGTATGGGCAACTCAGAAACGTGTAACACAGCCCTGAATTCAGCACTAGCCTGAAAATCGGACTATACTAGCTTAAAAAGGCGGGAAACAAGAAATTTATTTATTTATTTTTTTGAAAAGGTAAGGCAAAAACAGTAAAAAGTACACTTAAAACAGCTTTAAACAATTACAAGCGATCAGAAAAAGCTATCACACTTTAGTGTTGATCTACCTCATGTTGATCTACCACATGTTGATCTACCTCATAGTTGAGAGTCAGGATGTCTCTATTCATGCATGTATCAGGTGCTCTCCACCCATCTCAGTGGATGTATGTTGATATACACCCTTGTATGGGAACATAGGCCATGTGGGGGGTGTTGAATTGTGTATTCATCCATATTAGGAAAGCGTTTGTGCTGGGTCATGCCATAGGTGATCTGTGATGTTGTCACAGCACATTGATTCAATGTGATGGGCCTGGATGAAAGTAAGACAGTGCATACTGCCAATTGTGATCTGGCCTGGGGTTTTACACAATCGCATATGCAGGTATCACAGAGAAAATCTCAAGCTGGGGATTAAACCTTACATCAGTTGATGGGTAAACACTGGATCACTGACATAACACATCATGTGATAGTGAATCAACCTGTACCAGTAAAGCTGTCACCTCTAGCAAACTCCAGGGATCTATACTTGGCCCCTCACTGTTTGAATTGTATTTCTTGACAGATCAGGCTAAAGTATATGGCTTTTGCCTTACCAAGTTTGCTGATTCTTGCATATTGTGTGCAATCATTGAGTCCATCAATGTTGATAGCATAGTACAAGAGGAGATAACAAACACAACTGAATGGTGACAAAGGCACATGGTCTACAAATAAATGCAGAGATCTGTGTTTGTACTGTTGTCTACCTAAAAAGTGGAGTTCCATGTTAATCACAGCATTGACAACAGTCCTGCTATGCAGAAACCCAGTGATGGAAACACTGGGACCACATTTAGATAGCAATCTGAACTTTGACCATCAACTGTCCACGCTGTCCATGCTGTTATGGAAAGCCTATGCTATGAACATCATAAGCCATTACATCATATTGATATCTTAGGATTGTATGACAGCACTGTAGTCAAACCACATTACAGCACTAATAGAGTATAATGCTCTTGTTTACATGTACCTTACCAGACACATGAAGCAGCTGAAAAAGCCACAGGGCTTTCTCATCTACATAACACAGGGCCTACACTCCATGGTATGATGTATGTGGATAGATTGAAAGCCATGTCACTGTAAACATTACTGTATATGATGAGGTGACTTCTGCCTGACCCTGCCCTTGTTGGAGTACTGCATATCCAAAAATGTGATATAGCTGATGACATCAGCAGAGTCTGCTGAGGAGAAGATGACAGTATCCCACATGCTGGTGTAAAATGCTCTCTGTAATGTCAAACATCAGCTCCCTCACAGAAATGCACACACAGTTTACTGCAGTGAGAATAGAACCTTACCTATCTAAGTATTCAGGCTACAGAGCACAGTGTGCAAACACCACCACTCAAGTCTGACTTAGAGTGTATCAGACAACACTTTATAGCTAATGACATCAGCAGTGTATGTTGAGGAGAAGATGACAGTGTCACAGATTCTGGTGTAAAATGCTTTCTGTAATGCCAAGCAACAGCTCTCACACACACACAGTTGACTGCAGTGAGAATATAACCCCTACCTATCTAAGTACATAGAGAACAGAACACAGTACATTACAGAAGTGCCACAGCACAAGTCTAATTTATACCAGAGTGCAGGTGAACTTATAGTAGATAATATCAGCAGGCTATGTGGACATCAAGAAGTTGGGAGGCCTGTATGAAATGGATGTGTAGGCATAAGCAAGTATCAAAATACTGGCAATCTATGTAATTGGAGAAGCAACTGTAGGATACACACATATGCTCTGCTGTCTATACAGACATATGCACCCAGTCGAATGGAGTGAAAACAGAACCCCCTACCTATCTAAATACACAGACTACAGAACACAGTACTTAATGCAATCACCACAGCTCAAGTCTGATTTATATAGGAGTGCAGGTGAACTTATAGTAGATGACATCAACAGGCCATGTAGGAGACAAGAGATTGGAAGGCCTGTATGAAATGGATGCATAGGCATGTGCAAGTATCAAAATAGTGGCAATCCATGTAATTGGAGAAGTATCTGTAGGATACAAACATCTGCTCCATGTCTAGACAAACACACACACACACACACACACACACACACACACACACACACACACACACACACACACACACACACACACACACACACACTTGACTGCAGTGAGAGCAGAACCCCTACTTATCTAAGTACACAGACTACAGAGCACAGTACATTACACAAGAGCCATGGCACAAGTATGTTTTATACAAGAGTGTAGGTGAATGTATAGTAGATGACATCAGCAAACCATGTGGGAGACAACAGGTTAGAATCCCTGTATAGACACATAGCTTCATAGGTTCATATGAGGCTACTATCCTAATAGCACTAGGATCTTTAGAAGCCTAGCTGTGTAAACGTACAAGCAACATTATTGAGCATTGTTGAGTGGTTGTTTTTAGCAGAGCATGTTTCTGAGCAGCACCAACTGGCCCTGTCCATGAGGCTCATAGGTGCCAGCCCAGAAGTGACTTTACAATCACCCAACCAGTAGTCAGTGTTGAGCTTGAACAGGGTCATTGAGAAGCACTGCTTCACATGTAGTGGGAGCCTATTACAGAGGAGCGTGAATTGTTGTGGGATATATCTGTCTCCCCAGCATGTTCTGTTTATGTCACAGGATAGGTTGAAAACCCTGGGGCAAACTATAGTTGTCCTATTTGAATTGCAGATGTTCATCATTTATAGTAGGTCAGGGTCTGAAACTACTCTGCAGGGCATCCATGTCTATGTCACCTCTCAGCAGCCTGTACAATACTGAGTACAGTAACAAGTATGTCAGTCTTTCCATGTATGTCATGTTTGGAGGCCTGGGAGACTCCCAGACACAACTCTGTGTTCTCTCCAATTGCTGCAGGTGTCTGGTTAAGTACAGAGACAGATGTAAGCATTGTATGTACTCCATTATTGGTGTGATAAGGGTAGAGTACATCAGAGGTATGACTACCCTGGTCTTAGATGTGATGTCCATATGTATGATGTACACAATGCAGATTGTGTATGTCACCACTATGGGCACATAGTGATGAAAATGTAGATTGTTATTAACATGTGCTCCCAAGTCTCACAACACTGTGTTTGAGCTTAAAAGGGTCCTATGTATATCATAATTAGCAGGTGTACTTCATTGACAAAGATGACAAAGAGTCATTGTATGCTTAAAGTTCAGTCCATGAGTATGTCATCAGT
The DNA here is from genome assembly GCF_019279795.1 of Protopterus annectens. Classification (NCBI taxonomy): domain Eukaryota; kingdom Metazoa; phylum Chordata; order Ceratodontiformes; family Protopteridae; genus Protopterus; species Protopterus annectens. The sequence goes on from NC_056747.1 coordinate 1,302,567,469, forward strand.
CTGTGTTAGCCCTTACCGTAATATGTTACCATGATTTGGGGACTCTATATGAGTGCATCCATTTAGCAATCATCTGCAAACTGGGTGAACCACTGGCCATCAACTTTTGCCTGTGCTTCAAGGAAGTATTTCCCAAACAGTTGAGGGACCAGCACAGATCCTTGTGGTATTCCACTGGTGAGTGTGCTAGTGGTGGAGGTGCAGTCCCCAACTTTGAGAGTGTGTGTTCTGTTGTTAAGCCAGTTGGCTCTCCATCTGGTACTGTATGGCCTAATTCCCAGATGGGAGATCTTCACTATGAGACATGAATGGGAGATAATGTGAAAAGTCTTGGATAACTCAACATAGGTGGTATGTCCTGTTATCCCTCATCCATGTCTTTGGGGTCAGTATCCAAGAAGTCCACAAAGGTCAGTAAGTAAGATCTACCCTTGTCAAACCCAAAATGTGTAGGGTCAAGTGAGTTGAAGGTCACCTCTGTCCCTGTGGATATGGCCTATGCTGATTCCTACAGTTGCCATTCAGATAAGGCATTTTAGGCATATGGGTCAGTAGTTTTAGCTCTGCATGTTACCAGACTGATGTGCATTGCATAGCACCCACCATTTGATATTACATTTTGTAATGTGGTTAATATATGTGTGGAAAAAGTACTGAGACCTCAGGGTTGTAGTGCTGGAGGTAAGGGACACCAACACATGGATGTATTTTAAATATATGACATACAGTTAGATAGACCCCTTAGTTTGTAATGTTTCTACATGTACTTTCATGTCATACAAAGGAAGTGGACAGTAAACATCAGCAGCACAACATAATATATACATTTCCATAGTGTGAGGAGCAGCGGGTTTGCGCAACAGTTATCGCAGTGTATATGCATGTGAGCTATACCTATTTGCACATTGCAAAGCACTGCACAAACATGAACCGCATAGTTAGTACTGAGTCTGAGGAATACAGATGCTACTTAATTGACTCTGTGGCAGCAGGTGTTAACGCGGTGATACGTTCCTTTTTGGGCCAGATGGTGCTGGGTTATAATACAGCTGTATCTAATATTTTAACTACTTTTGCTTTATTGTTGACTTTGTGTCAGTGCATGATGTGCACCATCATGCAATAATGCATTAAAGAAAAGAAATGGGGAAGATAAGACAGTGTGAAATGGGATACTGAAGTCTGACAGTTAACACCGAGTCTCTGGAATACACCTGCTACTTAACTGACTCTGTGACAGCAGGTGTTAATTCATTTAATGCAGTAATACATTCCTTTTTGGGGCCAGATGGTACTGGGTTCAAATACAACTGAATCTAACAGTTTTAAGTACTTTCGTATTACTGTTTGTGCTTGTTGGTGTGTAATGCATACTACTGCACAATGACTCATTAAAGAAAATAAATGGGGAAGATAGGAGAGTGGTGAAGAACAAATGGAAAGCAATACAGGAATGTGCAGGAGGGAGTTAGGAAAGAACCATAACTATCAATTTATTCAACAGTAAAAACTGATAATAAATGCAGAATATTAGCTGAATTTGACCGTTGCCTACAGAGAGAGGGGTAACCACAACACAACCACGTTGTATAGCCAATGACCAAATCAAGTGTGTCAAGAAGAAATGTGTGAACTGGACAGCTATGTATGGGACAATTTTTTTTTCTTTTTGTGGGACAGGTGCCCATTTTTCTTATTTTTGGAGAGAGAGAGAGAGGGGAATGTTGAGGAAGGGATGTAGCTATGTATGGGTATGATAAGTTGGGTAGGTAAGGAAGCAATTGCAGACAAACAAGACAAACAAGGCAAGGCACAGGGATGATAATGGACACAAGAGATCATTGAACACCATGGATGAGATCAGGGTGGGGATATCCAGGACCATGAATGTCGAGCTGATTGACAGTAAGAACCAAGTCCTCACCCACAGGACTGTCATCAATGTCACCTCAATCTGCCACTGGCTGGTGTGCTCAACATCTGTTTTTCCTCCTCCTGGTCCTAAGTAAAATGAAGGAGAGCAGCCCTTCCCTCTGGTGTAGATGTGTACCAACAGTGTGCACAACCCTACTCATCATCCCTGGCAGTTCAGAGCTGGTGATAAACTCACCACACCTGCCACTGCTCCCAGAGGAAACCACCGACCTATCCTCTGGGGCAGAACTACCTGATGGGTCAGGTAGTACAGGGGCAGCTGAGGTGGTGCTGCCAGGTCAGTTCCCAGACATGTTGGGCAACAGTGCTGGGGCCAGTAGAGTGGGGGCAGGTGGATCCTGTAGAGCAGGCCTACCTGCTGTGTTGTGGAGCATTTCTTGATGTGGTACATATGGATGACATGGACACATTTTTATGACACATAATAAAAAAAAAAAAAAGAGATATTGCACATATGTGCATTTCAATTATCCAGATTACAGTTCACAGCAGGGCATGTGTGCCATTGGCACAGAACTTTTACTTTAAACCTTTAAGTTACACATAATTGAAGAATTAACAGTTATTGTATAGTTGGGAAGTGTGGTATTTGAACTCACCACCTTTGACTAGTCTAATATTGTACTCTTGGTTTGTGCTACAGACTAATGCATGCATACAATGCTTTTACAGTTGGAAAAAGCATGTTCAATTTTATACAGCTGTATAAAATACCAAACAAACTATCTTTGTGCTACAGACTAATGCATACATACTTGCTTTTACAGTTGAGATATGCATGCTCAAGTTTGATACAATTGTGTAAAATACCAAAAAGCTATCTTTAACTTTGAATGCTACAATAACACTATTCTTCTGATGCATACATACCATATGCCTCCTTCATCCTTGCCAATCTAGTGACATGGGTACTAACATTGCACTCCCTCTTCTTGGCAGCTGTGGAAAAAACAGATCAGAACAGAATACCATTATGAATACCAGTCTTGCCTATATTCATCTTTTAAGCCTTATAAGTACCTCTCTAGTTGATACTTACACATCTATGGGAGGTTCTCCATTCTAAAAGCCTAAATGCAAGCATTGAGAGTACCCCTCTTTCTCTGACATAGGTCACTAAAGTGCTGCCTAGATTGGTCACCAGTATGGGGGATACTGGTGGCATTGGTCACAGCCCAGTTCAAAAATTCCCAAGCCTCTGACTTAAACTGGGACCCAGAATAGTCCCCCTGTAGCAAACTGGCACTGTGGTGTTTCACTAGGAGTCCAACAAAAATCTTGGACTTGTGGACACCCCATCTCTGAGCCCTAAATCTCATACCATCTCCACAAATGCCTGCCATGTCTTCCACAGACCAAGAGCAATGGAGGCTGATGGTTTCTCACCAGTTCCAGTTATCATGTTTACTGGGAATGTGCACACTGTTTGAAATTGTTGTACACTGTGTACCATCAAGCAAACATGATGCACAATGGCAAGCTGTGCTCAACAGTGGCAAGCATTGCAATTTTAAGGTTATTTGATGTGCAGGCACTTGTGTAAGTGTGTTAGTCAAATGTGAAGACCATGACAGTCCAGAGAACAACAATATACTTACAGGAACATAGTACACAGTATACCCACAGTCGTGCATTTGATAATAAATGTGATAATACATAGATAAATAAATAAATAAATAACTGACACAATATTAGTGTCTCAGCTCTCATGCACATAATTAATATCAGCTACACTATGTCAAGTGTTATAAGTGAGAGTGACTATAATGGGAAGTGGAACAACAGTAAACGTGTATGGAATATGCTGCATTTGAAGACAGGGCCGCAAGTGCAGTAGTCCTACACTTACACCTGTTGCCACAACAAGATTAAGAAAACAATTGTCTATGTTGCAGTTCATTGTTATAAACTGCAATGTCACAACAGTAAAACAAAGGTTGCACACCCTGTACTAGAACCCAGGACCATCTGTATTTCAGCCCTACACTTACACTTGCCGCCACAGGATTAGTTACATGATATTGCCTATTTTACTATTCATTCTTAAGGTCTCACTGTTAACAGTTGTGCAGTATCACTTAGCAGGTTTGTGTGATGCCCAACAGTATTAATTGAATGCACCTGGTTTCTATTTTTGGCTGTCTGGGTCTTGTCTGCTCCTGGGCTCCAGTTTGCACATCAATCTAGTAACATGCAGAACTACAACTATTGTCTCATAAGCCTAACAAGCATTATCTGAAAGGCTAGGAAAGGAATCAGCATGGACCTTATCTACAGGGACATAGTTGGCCTTCAACACATGATAGTCGACCCATGTTGTGTTTGTCAAGGATAGATGTTGCCCATTACAGTTAACAGGACATACCATCTATGTTCAGTTATCCAAAGCCTTTACCAATATCCCCCATTCATGTCTCATAGTGAAAATGTCCCATCTGGGAATTAAGCCATACAGTACTAGCTGGATAGCCAACTGGTTCACCAACAGAACCCACACCCTCATATTGGGACTACACCTCCACCAGTTGCCCATTCACCAATGGAATACCACAAGGGTCTGTGTTGAGCCATCAGCTGTGTGAAAACTACTTCCCTGAAGTGCAGCCAGTGGTAGGTGGCCTGTGGTTTACCATGTTTGCAGATGACTGTTAAGTGGACACACTCATGCAGATTCCCCCAGTGATGGTAACATATTACAGAAGGGCTGACAGAGACAAATGATTGGTGCCAAATTCACAGATTGAACCTTACAGTAAACAATGCCTTATTGTCCCCTTTTATCAATAAAGTAACCATGTTAATTATGATATACCTAGCACTGCTCTCAGCTCAAACACAGTGTTGTGAGACTTGTGAACACATGTCCATGGCAATCTACACTTTCATCACTAAGTGTCCATAGTGGTAAGATGCTCATTCTGCACTGTGCACATCATACATATGGACATCACATCCAAGACCAGGGAGGTCATAGCTCTGTTGCACTCCACCCTTATCAGACCACTAATTGAGTACAAGGCTCCCTTCTGTTTGTACCTCACCAGACAACTGCAGCAATTGGAGAAAAAATATAGGTTTGTGACTGGAGAATGCAAGTCTTCCAAATGTCACATACATGGAAAGACTACAAGACCTGCCACTGTACTCAGTTTCCTGCAAGCTACTGAGAGGTGACCTATGCCTGACCTACAGAGAAGTCTCAGACCCTGCCCTACTGTAAATGATGGACAGCTGCAAATCAAATGGGACAGGAGTAACTTGCTCCAGGGTCCTCAACCTAGCCTGTGACATACAGAGAACATGCTGGGGAGAGAGATATATCCTCCAGTGACTCACACTCCTCTGTTATAGGCTACCACTTCATGTGAAGCAATGCTCTTCAATGACCCTGTTCAAGCGCAATCTTCACTACTGGTTGGGTGATTGTAAAGTCACTTCAGGGCTGGCACCTATGTCCCTCATAGGCCCAGTTGTTGCTGTTCACAAAATCACTCTGATAACAATGACCATCTAACTATGCTTAATAAGAGTACTTGTGTTTTTACAAAGCTAGGCTTCTATTGCCTCATGTATACTGACAACCATGTACTCGTAAAAATTACAAATACAGTATGTGACAGATGCAACAATACAATGAATCTAGAATAAATGCTGTCTCTCTCTCTCTCAGGTAACAACAAACCAGATATTTAACAGGTTATCAACACACACACACTTCAACAGACCAAGTGCACAACACATAACAGCACATATGCAGAGGTAGTCATTAGAAGCTTACCAAAAGAGCAGAAACCTCACAAATGCAAACCTTCTGCACACATTACAGTCCCAATGGAGCCCACTAGACATAAAAACAAACATCAATGGGTCAGGTATTAAGCTCTTAAGGCAAAACACCTGAAAACCAATGTCTTGGTTTTAGGTGAGTCCATAGTGAGACACACAGATGGACCCCCTCACCAGGTTGTACAAACAGAATGTCACTGTCAGCTGCCTGTCAGGTGCCAGGATCCACAAAGTAATGCATGCATCACGTCTCTCAGCAACAAGCACAGTTACACCTCTGTCGTACTCCATGTTGAAGTTAATGACTTGAAATGTACCTCATTAGACTATATGATGCAAGATATGACCGAGCTCTCAGATTACCTGTCCCAGACAGGTATGTATATAGCCATAACCAGCATTCTACCTTCACCCATATTGTTGCCTGAATACAAACAATTGGCTTAGCTACTGGAGTCAATCCAGGGAGATCCAGTATTTGTCAGCCTGGGATGATGTGGCTGACAGACCACGTTGCTTTGCCAGGGATGGTCTTCATCTGTTACTTCTTGCCTTTTAGTTACTGACCAAGGTACTTGCCTCCCCCATAGTGCCTTTTTTAGGCAATGTCATAAGAACAAAATTCCTGACTTAAAAATATCTTCAAAAGACAAACTCAGGGTTAGGATGCTTAATGTAAATCAGAAACTACAATGAATGGAGACACTATTTATTTGGGAAGCTGTCGATGTTTGTGCAGTCACAGACACATGATTTAGGGCCATAGACAGTACTCCAGCCATGAAAAGCTATAATGCCTTCCACACATTCAGGGCACAAAATGAATGTGAAAGAAACAAATGAGGATTTGTATCTATCTTCAATAAAGACAAATACACCTCAAGACTGGTTAAGCAGTATGACACCCTAGAGTTACTCCAAGTCCAACTAACTGTAGGAAAGACGCCCATCTATGTCATTGTTAGCTACAGGTCCACCAAAATGAATCATGAGAACCACAAAATGCCTTCCTGGACCAACTTGGATCACTCATAATACAGCTAAACACCCTAGGCATGGGTGACTTTAACTATCCTTCCATCGAATAGGATACATATATGAGCTCAAATATGCTCGACCTAAGGTTCCTGCACTTTGTAAACACAAATGCTCTGCAACAGTTAGTCCCCACCCCCACAAGGGGATGGAATGTCCTTGACCGAGTACTCACCAACATGGGACATCACTGCACTACCCAATGAGTGAAGACCCTCCCTGGTAAGGTCTGACCATAAACCACAGCACAAGTTCAAACCAAGAAACGCTTGTAGCTTGTAAAAACATTTATAAAACTACATATACAGGACTTAACATACAAACGTTAAGAGCATTATACTGTATTACTGTTCTGATGAGATTTGACTACAGTGCTGTCATACAATCCTAAGATCGGATTATGATGGTGTGACTTATGATGTGCACCATACATTTATCCTGGAAAATCATTAAAGAGAGAAGTTAGAAAGTAATGCTACACATTGCAGTTTCTGACTTCACAACCCATACAAGAGCATTCACTATACAGTTGTGAAATTCTGATGCTATTAACTGTCTAACTTTCCAAGGCCAATATAAGTCAAAGGTACAATGAACAGTTCAACAGCACAAATGCAGATGTACTAAGCACTAAGTTAGCTACCCACCATGAGCATCAGACACAGCTTTTGTATTCCTGAATCCAAAAGATAATAAAAAGGGATATGGCACAGTTATCATCACTTGTACAGGGCATTGTATGGGGGGGGGCAGGAAGCCTAGGCTGACACAAAAGGTCAGTGAGTGTATGTGAGTAAGAAGGAGAAGAAGGCAGACATTGGAGTAAAACAACAAGTGGCCAGTGAGACAAAATGAGTAAATGTTGTGTATGTGCATGTGTCTGTAGGGGTCCTCTAGGTAAAACTGTTGTGTATGTGTCTGCATGAACACAGCCAAGCTCTGTGCTAGCACTATGTCTTGGTCTGTCGGACATGTGTAAGACATTCATAGTAGAGGGGGCAGTTCATCATTGTTGTCCCTGACCATGAGAACTGGCTTTCCCAGGAGTTGCACTGGCACTTCCATGTCCAAGGTCAGATGTAGTGCTGCTATCCGAACATGACTGATGTCTGCTGCATGAGCTCCCTTCACAGGGATGCCTAGGACCATGATCCCATGGCCTGCCATGTCTAGGTGTGGACAGCACACACAATGATGGAGTAGTGGAAGTACTGCCACTATGGGAATGTGATCGGGCATGGCCATATTGGTTGACAGCAGATGATGTGGTTGACCTATGCTCACAAGGATGCCATTCCCTTCCCAGAAGACATCCCATCACAGACACTGCTCTTTTTATGACAGAAACAACTCAGTCCATCACAGACACCCCATGCTCCAAAGTGTCATTCATCCAATTCAGTGAATAAGAAACACACTGGAAGCAGTCACTCATGTCAGACTGTACCACATCCAAAACTCTGAGCATTTGTCTAGAGCACCTATGGGAACATGTCTGTGCCTCCACGATGGCCCTAAACATACATTAATTGGCATGGGAAGTAACACCTGCACCAAGCGGAGGAGGCACAGCAGGCCCAGTGTGAGCACCCCTATCAATCCTCCTGTGTGGTACCTCACCCACACTTTGGCTATGGCCAGATTCAACAAGCGCTGATGCCACAGTAGCCACACTTCCCTGATCAATGTCCTCACCCTCCACCTCTCCAATATCTGTGGCCTCAGTGGACAGGGTAGGCATAGGCCTACCACCTGTGTATGGGGGAAATGCAGAGGATGGCTGCATGTCAACCTCTGTGTCAGATTCAACCTCTGCACACCCCGACTGTGCCTTAGTTTGGCCTCCATCATAATCAGAGTCTGCTGATACACTGACCTCAGGTGGCACAGGGCCCACACTGCCACCGTCATGATCACCTGTGGTAAAAAGTAAGAAACACTGGGATACATTAATATCTGTACTGCTATAGTGCAATATATTCTAACAAACTAACAGTGCTGCCGCTATTACAGACAGTAGAGGAATACACACAACAGGCCTGAGATCAAACTCACATACTACAATATTTCTTTAAAATGCTCAGCAGTACTGACATAAAATTATTTGGCTTACCATCTGCAGAAGTCACACTGAGCTATAGTCCAGATGGTCCTGGAAGAAGTTAAGCAAGAGGTAAGGGCAACATCATCACAATTAACAGTAACACGGGGGTAATACATTTACCCCTTTATATGTGCATTAAGTCTAATATCAACAAGAACATGGCTGACAATTCCAACCTAAGACTATAAATGTAGCAATCTTCAATTCTCCCCCAAAAAATGACATGTGACACAGAATTAACTTATTCATTTCAATTATTTTAATATACAACAGTATTCAACTGTTCAGATAACAAAGCCTACCTGGATGCTGCTCCTGGGACTTGCTTGCTGTCTCTGAAGGTGTTGCACCAAGATCCAGTACATGCTGTCCTGCACTAATCTGGGAGCTGTCTGGATCTCTGATATTGGTCGAGAACTGTTAATCAGGGGTTAGTGGGGATTCCCTAGCAGGCCCTTCCTTGGTAGCTATTTGGTCATGGCCCACTGCAGCACATCTGCGTGCAGTAGTGATCATGTCAGTGGCTAAATCTGCGTGCAGTAGTGATCATGTCAGTGGCTAAATCTGCGCGCAGTAGTGATCATGTCAGTGGCCCTGTGGCACACCTGTTTGTATGTTCTGCCATGGCCACCCACAGCATTCATATTTTGGACAATTTGCATCTGGTGTGCCATATCTCCCCAACCGTTTTCCAGGAGAAAAGCACCATGTTGTCGAAACCCATCCATGATTATTTGATTTTCCCCATCAGTGAAGGAGGGGGGGGTCTTTGTGGATTGACATACCTGAGTGACATAATTGTAGGTATCCTAAAAGACAACAGAAGTATAATACACATAAGTATCACATAACTACAAAATAACTGTTTCCAGATAAAACAGAAAAGGTAGGCAGTTAGTATTACTCACTGAAGAAACAAACAGTCTGCAGATGTGAAATACTAACAACAGGCAGGATGCAAAACAAGGAGAGTAACAAACGCAACATATCCATGTTTGTGCCAGAACAGTTACTCATCTTTGCTTCTCCTTCACAAAAAACAGGCAAATGACCTGGTTTGCTAACAAAACATCTTTGAAATCCTAAAAGTGTTATCAAATGACCTGTACAGTAAACATTTGTACATGTTTATCACAGAGCATTCCATTTTCATGTATTGTCAATCATGTGTACCTCTGAAATGGCTTGACAAATATGCCCATGTCATCAGTACACTTCCAACTATTGCATACAGATAAAAGTGTAAAAGTCTTTGCTTCACATTATTTGTAAACACATTCCAGCATATGCAGTATATAGGTGGCAAAATGGGAGCATACCTGCTGAAGTTCAGTACTCCTCTGTACATAAATATCCTAAAGAAAAAGCATTTTTGCAGTCATCCAAACATACAACTCTCCTCACCATCAGTTTGACTAGCTACACATTTGCCTTTTTATAATGGTGGAGGTTATTAATGGGTTGCATCTGTCTTTGTCTGTGTTTCACAGATGCTAATCACAGCATAACCAGCTGAATTGCATGCTAATCAACCAATCCAACATGGTGGAGCTATTCAACAAGTTATAAAACATCCATGTAGTCTCCGTGCTGTTTTTTCCTACAGATGTCAAAACTTTTAGAGTACAGACACGGAAAGTCTACACAGACAGAATGTAAGGGGCTGCTGATGATTTAATCTATGTGCTAGAGGCTGAAGCCAATGCTGCTGCCAACAGGCTTTGGAAGAGAAGGAGAAGAGGTTTCAGGCCACGTTTACCTTATCACAACCTACATGATGTAGAAATTGTACAGTGCTACAGGGTGGACAGGGACCTACTATAGGAACTCTGCAACCTCTGCATCCTGAACTCAGACCCAGAACCAACCAAGTGGAACCCATCCCAGTGGAAACTAAGGTATGTGTAGCCCTTAGAATCTTAGCTACTGGTACCCTTCAGAGTCCAACAGGGGAACATGCTGGGGGTGTCAGGATTCTCCATCAATTCCTGGATGCTATGCTCCAAAATGCCAGTGAGCACATATATTTTCCCTGTAGCTCTGAGGACAGGGCCAGAAATATGCAACAGTTCTACCGGTTAGCACACCACTGTGAAGTACTGGGTGCCATAGATTGCACTCATGTAGAAATTAAGGCATCACCTGGTGAACAGGGTAGGCTCCACATTAACATAAAGGGCTACCACTCTATCAACTGCCAAGCTGTGTGTAATGCCAAGGGAATCATCCTGAATATGTGTGCTGGCAACCCTGGCAGTTGCCATGACTCACATACCTAGAACACCTCCCATTTGTACCAGATGTTTGCTAGGGGGGATATCCCACAGGGTCATTTACTGGGGGATAGGAACCATGTCTGATGACACACATCAGAAATGCACACACAACCACAGAAGAATGTGATAATGAGGCACACTCTCAAACCAGAAATATCATAGAGTGTGTGTTTGGGCTGCTGAAGTCACGGTTCTGGTGCCTAGATCCATCTGGGGGAGCTCTGCAGTACAATCCACGGATATGTACAGAAATCTTTACAGTATGTACCATGCTACACAAAATAATCCTGAGGAAACAGCTGCAGCAGGATCAGCAAGGGGAAGGGGCACACATCCCACCACTAATGGCAAGGTCACTACAGTCACAGGCAGATGAGGAGTCAGAGGGGAAACCACCAGCTGTTGTGGGTGTAGGCAGATATAAGCCTGCTCAATATGCCCTCACATTGGCTAAAAGATAATGCATAGCACACTCACCACTTAGGGGCCTAAAACCCTCCTGCTCACATACATATATTAACATTGATGCCAGGCAACTCACACAACCTTTACTTCCCCATGTATTGGCTGTGTACTGCTTGCATCAGACAGAGTCAGCTCTAAAGTAACACTGAGGCAACTGATGCATTTACAAGGTAAGCTCTGAACGTAAAGTGTATTGTTTAATAATATTATGGCATATCCTTGTATTTATTTATTTATTTATTTGCAGTTTGTTAACGGGGATAGTCCAGTGGGCCAGAGGGAGGCCTTTTTCAATGGAGGCCCAGGGAGAAAAGCTCCATGTGAATACATATACATGGATACAGACAGAACAATTACAAAACAAAACAATATAATGTACAATTGCTTACAAGATTAAAACATAGTATTATGACTGCAAAATCATTGGAGTTAGTACAAATTTATAAAAAACAAGAAGAAATCCGCTAGCTGTTACCATAAAGGGTATCCTCATATATCCTCGTACCACAATGCCAGTTGTGTGCTTCTCCAAAAACGCAAGTGAATCGTTCAGTTAATAAAAACGAACATTTAATAAAACACCAAGACCAAAATACAACACAAACAAAGGATTGAGCGCGCTTTCATCTATTCCTTCTAGACTTCATCAGAATCCATAGATAATAATGTGAAATGGTCTTAAATACATAGTCACCTGATTGATTAATTAATTACAAATCAATTAAGTGAATTATCTTGTTACTGAATGTATTGTAACTCAATGTTGTTTGTAAAAACAAGTAGTAGAAATACACAAACTGTGCACTGTAGAAACAACAAAAGCCCCATCTAAAAACATTTTTACAAAACCACTAAGTAAATAATATGCAAAATAGTATACCCTAAAGGAACAAAATAATAAACAAAATACATGTATATTATATAATATATACAAAAATGTACATATATATATATATATAAATATATGTATAAAAATTCAATATGAAAAAAAGTTATACTCTATAATGAACAATATTTAATATCTGCATACATATCTATGTATATATAAAAACTGAAATGTGGTATTAAATCAATTTAGGGTTATTGGATAGTAATTTCAGGGCTGGTTTTATGGAAATGTGATCGTTCATCCCATGGGAACCACAGGCATCAAGCCTGAGTTGCCAAATCATCTCTCTGTATTCTAGAAGGGACTCCCAATCACCCCCTCTTTCACTTCTCTTAACCTCTTCTAGAACCCAAAATTTGATGTTGGCATTAATACATACTCAGTGTGTCTGAAAAGAGCATTATTGTCATTCTTTTTATTTATATCCCTTGTGTGTTCATATACCCTTTGCTTTAACTTACGTTCAGTCTTTCCGACGTAGTATTTCCCACAAGTTAAGCAAAGAGCAAGATAAACCACACCTTGAGTGTGACAAGTATGATAGCCTATACTTTTCAATTTTAGATTCAATCTATCTAACGAGCATTTTTCCCCCAGTATGAAGGTGCATTGCCCACACCTTCCACACTTGTAAGTTCCCACTTTTTTCTGTGTTCCACTTCCATAAAGGGCTTTTTTCCTTTCAAAAAGTTTCTTGAAATTATTGTTCTTCCTATACCCAAAAGCCAACCGCTGTTGGAAAATAGGAACTTCCACACAGGTTTTAGAGAACATTCTCCATACTTCATTAATGCCCCTTTGTAGCCAATGTAAGCCTTTATAATATGTAACCATCAGGCGAGGTGTGTTGTTCTCTTTTAATGAATTATTTGTAGTTCCTAAGGAATTATCTGTATTAAATCCCTGTACAATATGGTCATATGTCAATAATGGCCGAAAATGCGTATTCCGTTTTCTCATGACTTCCCTTTTGACATTCTTAATGAGCCTAAGTGGATACCCCCTATCCCTAAAAAAACTTTGTATTAAATCCATTTCCTCTATACATGCCCCATCCTCACTAGTCATTCGGGAGGCCCTGATCATTTGGCCTTTAACTATATTCCGCCTAAGGTATAATGGATGGTCACTCTCAAAGTGTACATAGGAATTTGAAAAACATTCCTTTCTGAAAACACGGGATTCATACTTCCCACATAATTTATTTTTAGTAATGGTCACATCCAAATAGTTAATATGGTCATTATTATGTTGATAGGTAAATTCCAAAAAGGTTGTTGTCGTATGTAAGTAATCAATAAATTCCGCAACCTGTTCAACTGACCCTTTCCACACTACAAGGATGTCGTCCAAAAACCTAAAATATGTGGTAATATTTTCCCAAAATTTCGACTTAAAGACATATTCTAACTCCCAAAAAAGCATAATAATGTTGGCGTAGGTAGGGGCGCATGAAGAACCCATTGCCACCCCTCCTATCTGATGGTATATGTCCCCCTGAAAGAACAGAAAATTATTCTTTAAAACTAGTTCCATATTTTCAAGAATTAACCTAAAGTCGGTTGTATCACCAAGATTAAATTCCACTAACATATGTTCAAACCATCTTAACCCTATATCGTTAGGTATAACAGAAAATAAATCCCGGACATCAATAGTCACAAAAATGAAGTAATCATTATATGGAACCTCTTTAAATTTAGTAAGAAGGTCCCATGAATCAACCAAAATATGTTTATAATTCTTATGAAAGTTTTTTAACTTTGTGTCTATAAATATGGCAAGGGGCTGTGTTTTTGAACACTGTGAAGTCACTATGGGTCTAAGGGGGGGATTTTGTACATCTTTATGGATTTTGGGGATGCCGAATATTTCCGGAATAACCGGTTTTGTTACTTTAAAATAGTTATACAGGTCTATATTTATTAACCCCTGTAATAGATTGTCTTCAAGCCAATAATCTATTTTCCTATAACTGATGTTCATTTCATTTCTAGATGCTAGTCGGTATCTGTCCCCTTGATTGAGGATGTCTCTCATCCTACTAGTATAATCCCAATGGTCCATCAGGACCACTCCACCCCCCCTTATCGGGTTTCATGATCCTTATTTTGTGATTTCCTTGCAACCACTTCAAAATGGAAACTTCCTCCCTTGTCATATTACTAAATTCTTTAACTCCGTCATCTCCTTGATAACGTTCCCTGATCATGTGTAAGACTTGCTTCTCAAAATTAGCAATGTCATGTTGTAAAGGAGGGTTAAGAACACTTTTCCTTTTAAATGTGTTTAGATTTGTATTCTCGCTTTGTCCAAAAATGTTCTTAAAATGTAACTTTCTTGTAAATAACTTAATATCGAGTAATAAATCCTCCAATGTTTTTAGATGGGGCTTTTGTTGTTTCTACAGTGCAGTTTGTGTATTTCTACTACTTGTTTTTACAAACAACATTGAGTTACAATACATTCAATAACAAGATAATTCACTTAATTGATTTGTAATTAATTAATCAATCAGGTGACTATGTATTTAAGACCATTTCACATTATTATCTATGGATTCTGATGAAGTCTAGAAGGAATAGATGAAAGCGCGCTCAATCCTTTGTTTGTGTTGTATTTTGGTCTTGGCGTTTTATTAAATGTTCGTTTTTATTAACTGAACGATTCACTTGCTTTTTTGGAGAAGCATATAACTGGCATTGTGGTACGAGGATATACGAGGATACCCTTTATGGTAACAGCTAGCGGATTTCTTCTTGTTTTTTATTGGTGACGAAGTGGAGTAGTGGAGTTTGGTGGAGTTTCTGGTTATTTAGTACAACCGTTAGTGTCTACGAGGGATCCCAATGGATACGGACAATTCACTCTTAAGCCAGCTTTTGAAATTAATTCACAGCCATTCACAAAACACCAACGGTGCAGGCAGCCTGACGGACAGCAATGATTCGATTCCATGTGCACAGAGAAGTCCCAGGGAGACCCGGAGGCCAAAGACGTCATCACGGTTAGTGGCAGAGGGTGCAAGGAATATACCGAACGCTAACAACAGTGTTGGGGAACATTTGACTTCTCTGGTTCACGGTGAGCCATCCAAGGACAATGCTCCGAGTAAGCACAATTTGTTGGACACATATAAGAACATTTCTTTTTCTGAATGGTTGGGTAGATCGTTTTCCGCGACTTTGCAGGATAAAGTGAAACAGACAACTGGTATGGACTATCATTGTTATAAAGACAAATGCAAATTACTTGAAAGTGAATTGTTTAGATATAAGAATTTATGTCTAGATAATTGGTACTTGACGCAATGCGTCGAACAAAATATAGTACCAAAAGGACTAAGATTAAACAAATTCCCCAATAACATAAGGGGGAACGACAAATTGTTTAAAACAATATCTGACCTTTTGAATGAGTGTGGTATAGCAATGTTGAAAGCAATGATTGTTAGTAATACAGAGTTAATTGAAGACATTAAAATACGGATTGATGCATTGCATTCAGACATTACTAACGACCTGTTATTCGCACTACATGAATATAAGGATGTGTACTGTAAAGTTTTGTACGACGTTGATGTTAGTATATCTAAAAATTATAAGAGGAAACTGGGCAAAATCGAGCGGGACCTACATGATTATAGGGAGGGGAAGGCATATATGGACCCCGGAAAATTTTACAAGAAGAAGGCCTTTATAGGGGAAGCGGTTTATGGTGTAGACAATTTTGTTAGAAGGTCCGAACCAGATTTACATCACTTCCATAGGAATAAAGGCCTGGAAAGGGGTGTGAATGTTGAAGGTCATGTTTTTTCAGACGAGAACTATTCAGAAGGAGAGTATAACCGAGAAAATGGTTGGGAACCAGCTTTCCCTTTGGGGGAAGGGGTAGAGGGGGTGAGACGGTCGGAGAGACTGAGAAAACAGTATCACCCATTTTCATATGCGGAAGCAGCAGGGAATCAACACCCGAGGAACCGGGGGGGGAACAACTACAAATAAGGCCCAATTTACATACTTCACTGTTTGTTACAGTAGAACAGGATGTTTTTTTGGAAAGTGATGCCCTGAATGTGGTCTCCGATTTGGGTGATACAAGGTGTACCAATGATGGTTTTGACGGTGGGGTCAACCTCGATGTAGACAATATTATTTCCACTAAATGTAAAATTAATGTGGATAATAATTTTTACATTTATAACTTCACAGAAATAGAGGTAACTACAGCCTTTTTTGGACTTTTTACTAAGGGATTTTCATTTATCCCAATAAAAAAACCCAAAATGGAGGATTTATTACTCGATATTAAGTTATTTACAAGAAAGTTACATTTTAAGAACATTTTTGGACAAAGCGAGAATACAAATCTAAACACATTTAAAAGGAAAAGTGTTCTTAACCCTCCTTTACAACATGACATTGCTAACTTTGAGAAGCAAGTCTTACACATGATCAGGGAACGTTATCAAGGAGATGACGGAGTTAAAGAATTTAGTAATATGACAAGGGAGGAAGTTTCCATTTTGAAGTGGTTGCAAGGAAATGACAAACTAAGGATCATGAAACCCGATAAGGGGGGTGGAGTGGTCCTGATGGACCATTGGGATTATACTAGTAGGATGAGAGACATCCTCAATCAAGGGGACAGATACCGACTAGCATCTAGAAATGAAATGAACATCAGTTATAGGAAAATAGATTATTGGCTTGAAGACAATCTATTACAGGGGTTAATAAATATAGACCTGTATAACTATTTTAAAGTAACAAAACCGGTTATTCCGGAAATATTCGGCATCCCCAAAATCCATAAAGATGTACAAAATCCCCCCCTTAGACCCATAGTGACTTCACAGTGTTCAAAAACACAGCCCCTTGCCATATTTATAGACACAAAGTTAAAAAACTTTCATAAGAATTATAAACATATTCTAGTTGACTCATGGGACCTTCTTATAAAATTTAAAGAGGTTCCATATAATGATTATTTCATTTTTGTGACTATTGATGTCCGGGATTTATTTTCTGTTATACCTCACGATATAGGGTTAAGATGGTTTGAACATATGTTAGTGGAATTTAATCTTGGTGATACAACCGACTTTAGGTTAATTCTTGAAAATATGGAACTAGTTTTAAAGAATAATTTTCTGTTCTTTCAGGGGGACATATACCATCAGATAGGAGGGGTGGCAATGGGTTCTTCATGCGCCCCTACCTACGCCAACATTATTATGCTTTTTTGGGAGTTAGAATATGTCTTTAAGTCGAAATTTTGGGAAAATATTACCACATATTTTAGGTTTTTGGACGACATCCTTGTAGTGTGGAAAGGGTCAGTTGAACAGGTTGCGGAATTTATTGATTACTTACATACGACAACAACCTTTTTGGAATTTACCTATCAACATAATAATGATCATATTAACTATTTGGATGTAACCATTACTAAAAATAAATTATGTGGGAAGTATGAATCCCGTGTTTTCAGAAAGGAATGTTTTTCAAATTCCTATGTATACTTTGAGAGTGACCATCCATTATACCTTAGGCGGAATATAGTTAAAGGCCAAATGATCAGGGCCTCCCGAATGACTAGTGAGGATGGGGCATGTATAGAGGAAATGGATTTAATACAAAGTTTTTTTAGGGATAGGGGGTATCCACTTAGGCTCATTAAGAATGTCAAAAGGGAAGTCATGAGAAAACGGAATACGCATTTTCGGCCATTATTGACATATGACCATATTGTACAGGGATTTAATACAGATAATTCCTTAGGAACTACAAATAATTCATTAAAAGAGAACAACACACCTCGCCTGATGGTTACATATTATAAAGGCTTACATTGGCTACAAAGGGGCATTAATGAAGTATGGAGAATGTTCTCTAAAACCTGTGTGGAAGTTCCTATTTTCCAACAGCGGTTGGCTTTTGGGTATAGGAAGAACAATAATTTCAAGAAACTTTTTGAAAGGAAAAAGGCCCTTTATGGAAGTGGAACACAGAAAAAAGTGGGAACTTACAAGTGTGGAAGGTGTGGGCAATGCACCTTCATACTTGGGGAAAAAATGCTTCGGTTAGATAGACTGAATCTAAAATTGAAAAGTATAGGCTATCATACTTGTCACACTCAAGGTGTGGTTTATCTTGCTCTTTGCTTAACTTGTGGGAAATACTACGTCGGAAAGACTGAACGTAAGTTAAAGCAAAGGGTATATGAACACACAAGGGATATAAATAAAAAGAATGACAATAATGCTCTTTTCAGACACACTGGAGTATGTATTAATGCCAACATCAAATTTTGGGTTCTAGAAGAGGTTAAGAGAAGTGAAAGAGGGGGTGATTGGGAGTCCCTTCTAGAATACAGAGAGATGATTTGGCAACTCAGGCTTGATGCCTGTGGTTCCCATGGGATGAACGATCACATTTCCATAAAACCAGCCCTGAAATTACTATCCAATAACCCTAAATTGATTTAATACCACATTTCAGTTTTTATATATACATAGATATGTATGCAGATATTAAATATTGTTCATTATAGAGTATAACTTTTTCATATTGAATTTTTATACATATATTTATATATATATATATATATACATTTTTGTATATATTATACAATATACATGTATTTTGTTTATTATTTTGTTCCTTTAGGGTATACTATTTTGCATATTATTTACTTAGTGGTTTTGTAAAAATGTTTTTAGATGGGGCTTTTGTTGTTTCTACAGTGCACAGTTTGTGTATTTCTACTACTTGTTTTTACAAACAACATTGAGTTACAATACATTCAATAACAAGATAATTCACTTAATTGATTTGTAATTAATTAATCAATCAGGTGACTATGTATTTAAGACCATTTCACATTATTATCTATGGATTCTGATGAAGTCTAGAAGGAATAGATGAAAGCGCGCTCAATCCTTTGTTTGTGTTGTATTTTGGTCTTGGTGTTTTATTAAATGTTCGTTTTTATTAACTGAACGATTCACTTGCGTTTTTGGAGAAGCACACAACTGGCATTGTGGTACGAGGATATATGAGGATACCCTTTATGGTAACAGCTAGCGGATTTCTTCTTGTTTTTTATTGGTGACGAAGTGGAGTAGTGGAGTTTGGTGGAGTTTCTGGTTATTTAGTACAAATTTATGTATGATAACAATAATGGTTTATATAGAATGTCAAAGCTATAGGTAAGTTATTAAGTTTGTGCTTAATAATGAGAAGAAAAAAATAATAGGAGATGAAAGAGTAGGGAGAGATGGGAAAGGGTAGGATGTGTCAGTGTTAGGAGGAGAATAAGAGAAGGTATACAAGATGGAGGTGAATGTGTGGTATAGAGATTAGGAGGGTTGGGAGCAAGAGCATTCCCATTTGGAAGAGAGGTAAGAGTGAAGCAAGCTTTTGAAGGTAGAGGGGGATTGAATGGTTCAAATGTGGGGAGGAAGGGAGTTCCATTTCTGTGCTAGGGAGTAAGATAATAAGAGTTGGCCAAAAGTGCATAATTGTTTGTACACTTTGAGAAGGTTTTGATTATTAGATCTGAGGGACTGGTCAGGAAGATGCATAGTAAAGGTAGCAGCTAGAGAAGGGCAATGGGAGGGCTTGAAAATGAGTTTGTGGGCAGTGGAGATTTGAATGTAAGAGAGATCGTGGGGAAGCTCTAGCCAATTTAAGGAGTATAGAGATTTGCCGTGATGTGAGGAGGATTTGGCACCAGTAGCAAACTTTGTGATTATATTGTAGCAGGTTCAGTTGGTACAGTAAGCAAGTAAAAGGTGGAATTTGTACAGAAATTACCTTAACGTGTGACAGCAGACACTTATTTGACTCATATGTGTCCATTACTAAGTAGTAGGCCTCAGTCATCAAAGATTCACACAGTCATACCTCTCAAAAGTACTGATGATCACTGCATGCTCTCGGTTTAGCACCAAATGTTTGTACTGGAAAATCATTAAAGAGAGAAGTTAAAAGTAATGAGACACATTGCAGTTTCTGACTTCACAACCCTCACAAGATCAACAACAGGCAGGATACAAAACAAGGATAATAACAAAGGTAATATATCCTTGCTTGTGCCATAGCAGTAACTTACCTTTGCCCCCTGCCCAAAAGAACAGTCCATTCTTGTTTGTGCCATGACAGTAACTTACCTTTGCTCAACCCTAAAGAACAGTTGATGCTTGTTTGTGCCATAACAGTAACTCAGCTATGTTTCCCCCACTCAAATGAACAATGTACCCTTGTATGTGCCATAACAGTAACTCACCTTTGCTCCCCCAAAATACCATTATATGCTGGTTTGCACCATCCAACCTGCCCTTCAATTGTTGGCAACTGCATATCATATTATTCCCAGTTAATATCCTGACACATTTTAAGGCCAATGATATAGAATAGGTTACACACTGCATGTGTCAGAGTACTGGTCAGATAACTGATGAATGACCAAGGAAACACAGAAAGGTAAGACAGAGATGTATATTTGCAATCAATAATCACAACAGGTTGTGTGATCACTAAGTTCACTACATCCAAATATAATACATTTAATAAATGTACAAATAACAGTTTACGGCTTGATATCAGTGCACATTTTGCTGCAGCTGGTTGTGTTTAGAATGACTTCAGTTCTTTGCTGTAAAGCTATTTGTGTGACAAATAGGGATAAGGCACCCATCCTATTTTCTGAAGGTGCATTGGAGTAAGAGTTGAAATCCAGACCTATGTAAAAATATCGTAGGTGTACTAACATTTTCTACTGTGTATTTCATAGATAGCCTTTCCTCATTTCAAGTTTTCTCCATTTCTTTACTGGATAAGTAGGCAATCCAGAAAGTAGACAGCCAAAAATAGAAACCTGATACATTCAATCAAACTTATTGCCTGTGGCAGCAGGTATAAGTATAGGACTGGAATACAGATGGCCCAGAGTTCTAGTACAGTGTGTGCAACCTTTGTTTTACTGTTATGACATTGCAGTTTATAACAATGAACTGAAACAAGAACAGCAGTGAATTTCATCTCTCGTGTGGCAACAGGTATTAGTATATGACTGTGATGCACATGGTCCTAAGTTCAAATGCAGCATATTCCATACAATTTTACTGTTGTTCCACTTCCCATTATAGTCACTCTCACTTATAACACTTGACATAGTGTAGCTGATATTAATTATATGTATGAGGGCTGAGATAGTAATATTGTGACAATTATTTATTTAGTTATTTATTTATCTATGTATTATCACATTTATTATCAAATGTATGACTGTGGGTATACTGTATACTATATTCCTGTAAGTATATTTCTGCTCTCTGGACTACCATGACCTTCACATTTGTCAAACACACATACACAAATGCCTGTACATCAAATAACCTTGAAATTGCATTGCTTGTCACTGTTGTGCACTGTTTACCATCACGCACTGTGTTTGTGTGATGGTGCGCAGTGAGCAACAATTTCAAACAATGTGCACACTCCCAGTAAATGTGATAACTGGAATTGGTGGGAAACCATCATTCCCCATTGCTCTTGATCCATGATAGACATGGCAGGCATTCACAGAGAGGGTATGAGATTTAGGGCTCAGCAATGGGGTGTTCAGGAGTCCAGGATTTTTGTTGGACTCCTAGTCAAACACCACAGTGCCAAGTTGCTGCAAGGGGACTATTCTGGATCCCAGTATAAGTAAGAGGCTTGAGATAGTTTGGCCCATGCTGTGATCGGTGCCACCAGTATCCCCCACACTGGTGACCAATGTAGGCAGCAGTATAATGACCTCTGGAAGAGAAAGAGGAGTACCATCAGTGCTTGGATTGAGGAATTTAGGACAGAGCACATCCCACAGATGTGTAAGTATCAACTACAAAGGTGCTTGTAAGAAATAAAAGCTGAATATAGGCAAGACTGGTATTCATAATGATATTCTGTTCTGTTTTTTTCCACAGCTGCCATGAAGAGGGAGTTTAATGTTAGGACCTATGACAGTAGATTAATGAGGATGAGAGAGGCATGTGGTATGCATGCAGCAGTAGACTAGTTTTATTGTAGCATTAAAAGTTAAAGATAGCTTTTTGGTATTTTATAGAGTTGTATCAAACTGAGCATGCATATCTCAACTGTAAAAGCAAGTATGCATGCATTAGTCTGTTGCACAAACCAAGAATACAATATTAGACTTTAGTCAAAGGTGGTGAGTTCAAATCCCACACTTCCCAACTATACAATAAGAACTGTAATGGATAACTGATACATGCATGTGTGCAATATATGCACATGTAAAGGTGTACTTGTTGCAATCTGTAGTAATATGTGTATCTCTTAGGAGCTGATAGTCTTAAAAGTTAAAAGTTATGTGTTAGGGAGTAGTAGTTTTAAGAGTAAAGGTTAAGATAATGGAGTCAAATAATTGCATTAATGCACTGTACATTACATGTGAAGGTACAAATCTTATCTCTCTTTTTTTATCTCAGCCTAACCCTTATCACTCTCTCTTTTTTAAACTTTATTATGTGTCATCAAAATGTGTCAATGTCATCCATGTGTACCATGTGACAAAAGGAGGTATTGCCAGCACAGCTATCTGGAATTTTGTAAAGAATTACATGTCATTTGTGATTAACAAACTAATTTATATAAGATGCTTGGGTTACAAATGTATTTCAACTGTATTCCATGTGTATATCAAACTGCTTTGTACAGATGTTTATGTTGAAAAGGTATTTGTAAAGTGCTTGTGATTAAAATGTATCCACAGTGTGCCCTACTGGAAGTGAACAGAAATGTACATGCACTATTGTAACTGTATAAATGTATATGTTATAACAATGGAAACTGGAATACAGGAGGTTAACCTCAGTCCAGCAAATGTTAGGAAAATATTTGAAATTAAATCACTTTATTAGCTATGCCATAAAGATGCTATCTCACAGGTTTCAATGCAGCCAGTGACTCAACGTCTGTATTAGGAAGCTTTCTGTATTGTCTTTGGGGTGAACTAATTCTTACTCTGGAAGCATGAAGGAATGCAATTGTTTTAAGATTTCCAGCACCTGCCAAAGATCTGAGCAAAAGCCCTTGTCTGTTTATTTTTACATGTAAATGCTAAATACTGCCAGCTGCTAGCAATGGGGGTTTGCCTGGGAACTAGAAGTCAGATGACCAGAAATGATGCCATTCTGCAAGCTATAGCTGCAGTAATATTTTAGATGTTATTTTGAGAAGTCTCAGAGTGAGACACAGCATTCTGTATTCTGTCTTGGACCTGACAACAAGAAGAAACATTCACCACATCATCTGCCTTGCTCTAGAAGTAAATTATTAGGGAATAGTATAATTCTCTTATATACAGTCAGGAATAGTGAAGTTTAGTTTAGATATTATTTTTCTTTATTTGTATGAGACTGTCCTTCAATGTTGTTTTCAATATTTTCTGTGATTTTGAACTCTGGTGTCACTGTGAATATATATTTAGCATTTTCACGTTCTTTTATTATTTATTATCAACTATATTTAAGCCTTTCATTGTCGCTGATATTTGCAGAGATATTCAAGTTCTGTGAGTACTTGCATATTTATTTGGTGGCACTGTGTTGGCCACTCCTAACAGCCTTATTCTTGGTCAAACTACCATTACATTTGTATTAATATTACTATTACACAATAAGATTGGACACCCTTTATTAAAAGCCTTAAAGTAGATGTCAAGGGGTTCTGATGGCAGTGGTAACTACTTTATATTATGGGCAAAAGGGGGCATAGCTAGTAAACCTGTTCCAGCCTTTCCCAGGTGTGTGTGTGTGTGTGTGTGTGTGTGTGTGTGTGTGTGTGTGTGTGTGTGTGCGTGTGTGTGCGTGTGTGTGCGTGTGTGTGTGTGTGTGTGTGTGTGTGTGTGTGTGTGTGTGTGTGTGTGTGTGTGTGTGTGTGTGTGCCCGCATGTGCAAATCAAATCTCAAACAGTGCATGTGTCAGCTACTTGGGCAGGGACATGAAGCACTGGTTGGACAGAAAGAGTGTTGAAGGACTTGGCTTGGAATCCTGGCTAAGGACTCAGGTCTATAGCTGTGCCAGTGGGGAGTCTTATTGGGGATCTGGAGAGAGATGAACCAGTCCCAGACTGACTGTGTTCCCTGTGTGCTCTTAAGGGAAATTGTAAATTGCACTTGATGCAGAGCTGCATCTGGAAACACTGTGTGTGTACCTATTAACCTCCCAGTGAACATCCCCCTCAAGTGTCAGTGGTGAGGATTGAGGCTTCTTGATTACTGGCCCAGAGGAGGAATATCCACATCACATATTGGTTGGCATTGGAGGGTCGTCACATATTGGTAGGCAGTGGTGGGATATTCACATCACATATTGGCTGGCAGTGGTGGGATCACCACATCACATATTGGGATTCAATGGTTTGGATCTTGAACTCATGTAGCCTGTAAACAGTGGTCACTAAAGAAGGTGTTTGTACTTTTATGCAGCCACACAGTAGACATTCAGAGTTTCATATCACAATAGTTTTATTTTTTGTTAGCTTAGTTAGTCAAGGACAGCAGGCAAGTATGTCAGCCAAGTATTATGGCAAGCTCACAAGGAGCCAGTTGGCTGAGAAGTGCCAAGCCAAAGAACTGGTGCATGCCAACCTGAATAAAGCAGAAATGATTGCAGCCTTAGCCAGAGCTGTATCACAGACCAGCAACCAGGACGACAGCCAGACTGGCTTTGAGATGTACAACTCTTAAAACATGGACAGTTCAATCTTTCCTCAGAGGACTTAAAAATCCATCTGGAGTTGAACAGACTTGAAGTGGAGGCCAAATGTTTGGAACTAGAATCAACAGAGAGACTGTGGTGTTTGGAGGGTGAAAAAAAGGAAAAAACAGATGGAATTAGAATCAGCAGAGGTGTTGAGACATCCGCAAGCTGAAGAAAATGAGAGGCAGAGGCAACATTAAAAGGAAATGCTGACTCTTCACCAGGGTCATGGAGGTAATGGAGAAGGGAAAAACCAAACCCAAGAAGCAATAAAGATCAGTACATTTCTTCCATAATTTACAGACGGTGATCATTTTGATAGTTTTATTCATATGTTTGAATGGGTACGTAAACAATATAATGTTGACCAAGGGCTCTGGGTACCGTTCCTGACCTCCTTACTCCATGGTAAAGCTGTAACTGCTGTTTCTGAATTGTCTGATACTGACTGATTAAATTAGTTAAAAATTGTTTATTGGAATGCTCTAAATTAACATATGAATCTTATAGAAAAGAGTTTTGTGAGCACAGACGCAAGGCAGATGAAAGTGTGTGTGATTATATTGCTGAGTTAAGCACTTATTTTCATAGGTGGGTGAATGAGTGTCAGGTAAGTGATGTAAACTACATGGTAGAACTGCTAGGCAAGAGGCAGGGGCACAAACTGTATCATGTTAACATGATGGACCCTTACCATGATAGAGATGCCCTTGTGCTGAATATTTGCAGGGGGTGGCAGGAGGAGTCAGATGGGGATCTGGTGACTGATTTCAGTGAGGCTCAGACTGACACCTCAGTTGAAGGGGTAGCAATGTCCCAGCAGCTGTCCTCTACCCAGGTTTGAGAAATCCAAGCAGTGTTACAGGAGTTTGGGGGCATGTTTACTGGGTAACCAGGGTGTACCCACCTGGTGCAGCACCATGTAGATACAGAACCCCAAAGGCCTACCAAGTAGGCCCCATATAGGGTTCCTGAGAAACTCAAACTGACAGACTCTTAGGGAGGAGATACATAAAATGTTGGAACTGGGAGTAATCCAGGGGCCCAGCACTCCCTGGGCCTTCCCAGTGGTGCTGGTACCAAAGAAAGATGGCAGCACCAAGTTCTGTGTGGACTGCAGCTAACTAAATAGTCTCACAGAATCAGATGGTTACCCCATGCCTAGGACAGATGAAGCACTAGAGCGGCTAGGTGGGGAGAAGTATCTCACCACTACTGATCTTGCCAAGGACTAGTGGCAGGTGTCCTTGACTCCCAACGCTAGAGAGAGGTCAGACTTTGTGATTCTTTTCGGCTGGTATGAGATCACGAAGATATGCCCTTTGGGTTGAAAAATTCCCCCAGCAACTTTCCAACGCCTGGTAGATCATACCCTAGCAGGAGCTGGAAATGTTGCCTTTGCTTTCCTGGATCTTATTAGCATCTACAGCCATTCCTGGCAAGAGCACCTTCAGAATGACAACGAGGTGCTGAACAGACTACAGAGAGCAGGGTTGATCATTAAGCCCAGTAAGTGTCAGGTGAGTATGGCAGAGGTCTCCTACCTGGGATAAAGAGTGAGGAGTGGTAAGATCAGGCCAGAATATGCCAAAGGGGAAGCTATTCAGGCATGGTCCTGGCCCTGTTACCAAAAAGCAGATGAGGATATTCTTAGAGGCAGCAGGGTACTACTGAACATTTGTCTGCAATTATAATACAATAGCTGCTCCCCTCACAGACCTGACAAGGAAAAGCAGGCCAGATAAGGCAGTGTGGACCCCAGCATGTGAGCAGGCATTCCAGCAGCTTAAAGGAGTTTTGAGAGGAGCTCCTGTGTTAGCCAGTCCAGATTACAGCAAAATATTTGTTGTGTAGGTGAATGCTTCAAACCAAGGGGTGGGAGCTGCACTCAGCCAGGTTTCATCAGAGAGAGAAGAGCGCCCAGTGGTATATCTCAGCCGAGGGCTCCAACTCAGGGAGGAATGCTATGCAGCTGTAGAGAAGGAATGTCTAGTCATAGTGTGGGCACTGCAGAAACTTGAGTCTTATTTGTAAGGTAGGAAATTCACTGTAGTTACACACCACAATCCCTTAACATGGCTACATTGAGCCAGGCAGAAAAATGCCAAGTTACTAAGGTGGAGCCTAGGGTTGCAAGCATATGATATGACAGTGCAGCACCGCAGTGGGGTTAGCAATGCCAATGCAGATGGGCTGCCAAGACAGGGAGTGGGGTAAGGTATTCCCAGATAGGGCCAACCTTATCAGCAATGTTTCTCAAGGATCACTTGGAAAAACTATTTTGAGTCTTTGAGGGGGGAAGAAGTGTGACAAAAGAAGGTACTGCCAGCACAGCTAGCTGGAATTTTGTAAATAATTATATGTAATTTGGGAATATCAAACTAATTTATATAAGATTCTTGGGTGACAAATGTACTAGAACTATAAGTCATGTGTCTATTAAACTGCTTTGTACAGATGTTTGTGTTGAAAAGGTATTTGTAAAATGGTTGTGATTAAAATGTAAACACAGTGTGCCTTACTGGAAGAGAACAGAAATGTACATGCACTATTGTAACTGTTTAAATGTGTATGTTTTAACTGTGGAAACTACAATACAGGAGGTTAACCTCATTCTAGCAAACTTTAAGAAAATATCTGAAATTAAATCACTTTTTAGGCTAGACCATAAAGATGCTATCTCACAGGTTTCAATGCAGCCAGAGACACAAAGCCTGTACTAGGAACTTTCTTTATTGTCGTTGGGGTGAACTAATTCCTACTCTGGAAGCATGAAGGAATGCAATTGTTTTAAGACTTCCAGCACCTGCCAAAGATCTGAGCAAAAGCCCTTATGTGTGTATTTTTACAGGTAGATGCTAAATACAGCCAGCTGTCGGAAATGGGAGTTTGCCTGAGAACTAGAAGTCAGATGACCAGAAATGATGTCATTCTGCAAGCTATACCAGCAGTAATATTTTAGATATTAATTTGAGAAGTCTCAGAGTGAGACAGAGCCTTCTGTCTTGGACTTGACAACAAGAAGAACCATTCACCACATCATCTGCCTTGCTCTAGAAGTGAGGCATTAGGAATAGTATAATTCTCTTTTATATAGTCAGGAAAAGCAAAGCTTAGTTTAGATATTATTTTTCTTTATTTGTATGAGATTGCCCTTCAATGTTGTTTTAAATATTTCCTGTGATTTGAACTCTGATGTCACTGTGAATATATATTTACTATTTTCTCATACTTTTATTATTTATTATTAAATATATTTAAACCTTTCATTGTGACTGATATTTGTAGAGATATTTAAGGTCAGAGAGTACTTGTATATTTATTTGGTGACACTGTGTGGGCCACTCCTAACAGCCTTGCTCTTGGTCAGACTATTTATTTATTTATTTGCAGTTTGTTTGCCAGGATAGTCCATTGGGGCACAAGGAGCACATTTTCAATGGAGTCTTGGGGAGAAAAGCTGAGGAAAAATATTAATTCATAGTACACATTGCACATATACATTACAGATTATCTCATAGGAATACAAAGTAAATATGATAAGAAAAGGTTAACAATGGTAGAATACATCAGTATAGTTCATTAAACAGCAATAAAAACACTTTATTTTGTTTTTACAAAAGTAGCAGCATAGGGTGACTGTTAAGTAGTTGGTCAAATAGTTCAAATGAGCTGTGGAACTATAGGAGGCAGTGATGGCATATTTAGTTTTAGGAGAGTAGGAAGTGGTATTAGAAGGATTAGGTTGGATGGGAGCAGGAGCACTTCCATTGTGAAGTTAGGTGTGAGTGCAGCAAGATTTTAAATGAGGAGAGACTGCTGGTGATGTGGATAGGAGATGGTAGAGAATTCCAGAGGCATGCAAGAGATAAGGACATTAGGTGATTCTCAGCTGGACTTGTGGGTTTGTGCAATTTAATTAGTTTTTTGGGAATTAGATCTTGGAAGTCATTCTGGCTCAGGCATTTCAAAGGTAGTGGCTAGGGAGGAACAAAGATAGGGGTGTAAATGAGTTTGTGTGCCTGGATGAGATGAGTATAAGTGAGGAAGTTAGGTAGCACAAGACAGTTTAGTTGGTGAAGAGAATTACAATGGTGAGAAATGGCTCTGTGACCTGCTGCAAATTTTGATATATTGTTATAGCAAGAGGATAGTTTTGTTTTGAGGGAGAATTTCAGGTTGGTGAGGATAGATGCACCATATAGGAGGGATGGGATGAGATAAGTGTTGGCTAGTATGAGCCTGGTGGAAGGAGAGATATAACGATTATGGCGGTATAGCATACCAAGTTTTTGTGGAGATTTTTGATATTTACTTGTAAATGTTTGTTGAATTTTAGTTGATCATTTATGAGTACTCCTAGTAGTTTAGTGTCAGAGACTATTTCTAGGGGAGTATTGTTTTTGCTGGTGATTGTGAATGAGTGTTTATCTAGGGAGGAGGTTTTGGAGGTGGTGAATGACATAAGTTTAGTTTTGGTTGCATTAAGAGCCAGATGGTTGTCTAGCATCCACTACTCAGTAGAGGAGAAGGTGCTTTGGGTAAGCTTATTTAGAGTGGGAATAGAAGGGGAGGAGCAGATAATGCTAGAATCGTCGGCATATTGGATGAGGGTGGAGTTAGGAATGGCTTGGTAGAAGTTGCTAATGAATATATTGAATAGTAGGGGGCCTAAAATAGAACCGTGGGGGACACATGTGGGAGTATTAAGGAAGGGTGAAGTGGCTTTATTCCATTTGACTGCTTGTTGTTTGGTTGTGATGTAGCTGGAGAACCACTTGGTACAGGAAGGGGATAGGTTTAGTTTGGAGAGTTTATTAAGAAGCATGCTGGGGGAAATAAGTGTCAAACACCTTGGAGAGGTTGAGGAGAAGGGTGGACATGAAATGGCCGGAATCGCAGGCTTTGTTAATTGTTTCAAGGAAAGAGAGGAGGGCAGTGGAAGTCTAAATCCATGCTGTGTGGGGTAAGAAGCTGGTTGTTGATGAGGTAGGGTAAGAGATGTTGGTGGATACATTTTTCAAGAAGCTTAGAAACAGAGGATAAGATAGCAATAGGGCAGAAGTTTGGAAAGTCATTATTATTTCCTGCTTTATGTAAAGGAATAATAAAGGCTTTCTTCCAGAGTCTGAGGGCCCAGGCTTTCTGAGATAGACCGATTAATTAGTATGCTGATAGGGAGAGCAATGGCTTCTGTGGCTACTTTTAGGAAGTAGGAGGGAATTTCATCAGGGGCATTGGAATTAGGTTTTAATTTTAGGAGGTTTTTTATGGTGGATATACAGATGGGATTGATAGAGAAGGGTGAAGGTTGGGGGCAAGGGATGCTAGGGGAGGAAGGCATTGGTGCAGACTGAGGAGGGATCACATAGGTGTTTATGAAGGATGATGTTAGCTTGTTTATAGACTCTATGAAGAAAGAGTTAAATTGGGTGACTAAGTCCATGTCAGAGGCATCTGGGTTAAGGCAAGGGTTTTCTTTTTTTCCTGAGTTGAGGACAGATGGGATTCCTTTCCAAAATAGTTTGGGACTGGTGTCATGGTTGGTTTGGAGAGTGGTGAAATAGGCTTTGTAGTTTCTGGTAATAAGTTTTTTGACTTTATTTCATAGTGTTTTATATTTTCTAAGGTTGATAGTGGTTTTATTTTTATGGTAACATGTCCAGGCTTTGTCACGGAGTTGCATAGTAGCTAAGGTTTTTTTGGTTAACCAGTGTACAGGGTTACTTTTTGTACATTTTGTTTTTAGAGGGGCAAAGGAGTTGAGCAGGTTTGTGAAAGTAAAGTTAAAGTAGGAGAGAGCATTATCTAGGGGAAGAGTCTTTAATGGGTTCCAGTTTGTGCTTTTTAGTGCATTTGAGAAGGTTTCAGAATTGAAGCTTTTTAGGTGATGAGTGGAAATATAGGTGTGAGTTAGTTGTGTGGAAGAAGGGAGACAGCGGGCAAAAGTGGGGAAGTGGTCAGCTAGTGGGTCTGGGAGAATGCCACTATCAGAGATATAGTGAGGATGGGATACTAGAATCCAGTCTATTGTACTTCCAGTAACTGAGTTCTTAGAAGTCCTGATAGTGGAATTGATTAGTTGCGTAAAGTTATATAAGTTAATATTTAGTGAGTTAGTGGGAGATTTGATTGTGGCCCAGTTTATGTTCACGTCCCCCAGGATTATGGTTTCATGAGTAATGTTGGTGGAGACCCAGGAGAGAATATCTTCAAGGGATGAGATATTGTCTCTAGGGGGAATATAGAGGGAGAGAACAAATATGAGTTTATGCTTGTTTAGGTGGAGTAGGGCTAGTATCATTTCTGCCTTTCCAAATTTGGGAAAGGGTTTGGTATAGGGGTGACTAAGAGGGATGTTGAATAAAGGGGTGCTACACCACCCCCTTTTTTGTGCTCTGTCATTTCTTAACATGGGTAGTTTGGAGGACTTAGTTCAGAATCATTTATGTGGGGCTTAAGCCAGGTTTCTGAGATGGAAAGAATATTGGGCTACTTATGTAGAAGCCTGGCATGAAGGTTTGGAATTTTGTTACATAGGCTCTGAGTATTTAGAACTGAGCAGTGGAGGATTTTGCCTGTTGCTTGGGGGGGATGGGGTTGGGGGGCTGGATTCAGTGTGGTAGAGGGCCCTGGGTTTGGGTGGATGTCCCCAGACAGAAGATTAAAGATAAGATGATGGATGAGGTATTTGATTTGTTTGGGTTGTAGTATACAGATAGAGAGTTTTGTGGGCATTAGACTAGCATAGTTGGTAACTGTGTTTTTAGAGTTAGGTAGGAGTCTATAGGGGAAGAGCATGCTAGGGTGAGGGGGTAGAGATTGGGAGATATAAGAGTAACAGTAAATGTGTACTTTGTAGAGGATGGGGTAATGGTGTGAAATGGGGGGATTGGTTTGCATTAGTAGGTTGGGTGATATAGTTTAGGTAAGTTAAGGTAATTAGAAGTATTATTTGAGTAAGTAGGGATAGAGGCTTGAGGGTCATGATGTTGGTTTTGGATGGTAGTAAGGGGTGAGTTAAGTTGGGAAATTAGTTTATTTGATTAGAGATTATGGTTTAGGTTAATTGTTTGGTATTTTATCAGGATACGTAGTGTTTAGCAGTAAACTCTGAAGGTTAGGCTTACTTTAATGGGTGAACTGTTGGGGGGAATTTTGGGAGTATGATGGCTAGTTTGGATTGAATAGTGGAAGTGGTGGAAGTGGCTAGCTAAGTATAAATGTAGAGGTACTGGGGACAGGTGGAATTTAGGGGCAGGGGAGGAGAGCGGAGTGAGGGCGAACAGAGTGGGTAGAACCAAGGGAAGGAAGAATCAAGGTCAA
Organism: Protopterus annectens; assembly: GCF_019279795.1. Classification (NCBI taxonomy): domain Eukaryota; kingdom Metazoa; phylum Chordata; order Ceratodontiformes; family Protopteridae; genus Protopterus; species Protopterus annectens. Next base: position 1,302,600,061 of record NC_056747.1, read on the forward strand.
TGAACAAAAAAAAAAAAAAACAATCAGTGGAGTGGAAGGTAAGTTCACAGGAAATTATGCAAGGGGGGTAAGGGACGTTTTAGCAGTGGTATAGGGAAAGGATTAGAGTAGTTCAGAGAGGTAAAGATGGCACCACAGGAAGGAAAGAAAAGTTAAAGAGTATGTGGGATGGGTTGGAAAGAAAAGAAAGTGAAAGAAACTGGGGGAGAAGTTGAGAGAGAGTGGAGATGGATGCCACAGTGGCCTAGCTGGTTGGAACCAGTGCTGAGAGAGCCAGGTCAGCAGTGTGAAACAGCACTAAAAATAACAATCAGAAAGGAAGCAACTGTGAAAATCAGAGCTGAAGAGGTAAAAAAAGAGCAAGCCATAGATAGAAATGTTGCAGATATAAATTTAAAAACAGAAGACAAAGGGTACAGAAGACATACTGGGGTTAAATAACACTCTAGGATGTGGCCAGCAACATTAAACCGGAACTATTGAACGTTAAAATAACATTAATCTAAAAGTTATTGGTACTGTTAGTTAAAACAGCATGGAATATGGTAGACTGCTGACATTGTGCTGTCTTCTGGTAGCCAAAGTAAGTTACTACAGCCAGAAAAACGAACCTGCGTGTATGTTCACCTGCCCTGTAGTAATACTTTAAATGATAAGGAGAAGTTCACTTTTTCAAAAGCAGATAGTCTTAAAAACACATTCAAAGTGTGGATAAATTACAGTAGAAAGAACACCTACAGTTGAGCTAGAAAGCTGTGGTTTATAGTTTGTTTTTGGAGCTGCTTCAGGCAGGTAACTTAAGCAGATTTATAACACTTTCACAAGGTATTTTGCTAGGTGTGTCTGTTGGGCAGGGAATGACCACAGAGTGTTTAACCCGTCGGGAGAAGAGTTGAGCTAGATAGCTGTGTTTTTTAGTTTGATTTTGGAGCTGCTTCAGGCAGGTAACTTAAGCAGATTTATAACACTTTTACAAGGTTTTGTGAAAGTGTATTAATATTAGTATTACACCGTAAGATTGGACACCCTTTGTTAAGGGCCTTAAAGTAGCTGTCAAGGGGTTCTGGTGACAGTGGTAACTACCTTATAATCTGGGAAAAAGAAGCATAGCTGGTAAATCTGTGCCAGTCTTTCCCAGGTGTGTATATGTATGCAAAACAAATCTCAAAAGTGTGTGTGTGTCAGCTACATGAGCAGGGATACGAAGCACTGGTTGGACAGGGAGAGGGTTGGATGACTTGGCTTGTAACCCTGCCTAAGGACTCAGCTCTATAACTCTACCAGTGAGGAGTCTTATTGGGGGATATGTAGAGAGCGGAGCCAGCCCTGGACTGACTGTGTTCCCTGTGTGCTCTTAATGGAAATTGTGCTTAATTCCACTTGATGCAGAGAGCTGCATCTGGAAATACTGTGTGTGTACTTGTTATCATCCCAGTGAACATCCCCCCACAGATGCCAGTGATGAGGATTGAGGCTCCTTGATTACTGGCCCAGAGGTGGGATATTCACATCACATATTGGTTGGCAGTGGTGGGTCATCACATACCACATCACAAAATACTTCACAGCACAGTGGGGTAGGCTTGCCCCACAGGATCCACCTGCCCCCACTTCATCGGCCATTGGCACAGTTGCCCAGCATGTCTGGGTGATGACTTGGCAACACCACCTCTGCTGCCCTTGCATCACCTGCTCCCTCAGATAGTTTTGCCCCAGAGGATAGGCCTGTGGCTCCCTCCAGGAGCAGTGACAGGGGTGGTGAGTTTATCACCCACACTGAACTGCCAGCGATTGTGCATAGGGTTCTGTGCCACACTGTTGGTACATGCCTATGCTGGATGAAGGGGCTGCTCTCCCTCATTGTACATAGGACCAGGAGGAGGAGAAAGAGAAGGAAATGTCGATTGATCCAGTCAGTGTCAGAGTGAGGTGACAATGATGAGAGTCCTGTGGGTGAGGACTCCATTCTCATTGTCAACCAGCTTGACATTCATGGATCCTAGATGTCCCCACCCTCACCCCATCCATGCTGTCCACTGAACTCATGTCCATCACCATCTCTGTGTCTTGTCTTGTCTGTCTGCAGTTTCTTCCTCACCTACCCAACTTACCAGACCCAGACATACCTACTTCCCTTCCCTAACTTTCCTCTCTCTCTCAAAAATAAAATTGGGCACTTATCCCACAAAAAAAATAATCTCATACATAGCTCTCCATTTTGCATACATGTCTTCTTGACACACTTGATTTGGCCAAACTGACCATACAACATGATTGTGTTGTGGTCACTCCTCTCTGGAGGTGACAGTCCAAATTTAACTAATATTCTGCATGTACTATCAGTTTTTACTATTAAAGACATGGATAACTATGGTTCTTTCCTACCGCCCCCTGCACATTCCTGTATTGCTTTCCATTTGTTCTTTCCCCTGCTTGCTCCTCATTTCGCTGCTGTCCTATCTTCCTCATTTCTTTTCCTTAATCATTATTAAGTGATGGTGTGCATTGCACATCAATGTGCACCAACTGTAAAACAAAAGTAGTTAAAAGTATTAGATGCAGCTGTATTTAAACCCAGTACCATGTGGCCCTTAAAAGAAATGCATCACTGCATTAACACCTGCTGCCACAGAATCAGTTAAGTAGCAGGTGTATCCCAGAGACTCAATACTAACTGTCATACTTTAGCAATGCTGCCACTGGAAGAGTTACATGGCATTCTCTTATGTACTAGTCATTCTTAAGATCTCCCTTTTGCCCACCGTGCAACACCATACGAACAAGATAAGCATAGCCCAAATTTCCATTCATTCCTCCCTTGCCCATGATTACACTATGTGCCACATCGTGCAAGCAATGGCCAAAAAAATAATAAAATAATAATAAAAACTGACAGAGTAGACACAATCTGCACACAAATGAAGACAAAGTTGAATGTTAATAAAACAGAACCTGTGAATTGTGTGCTGCTTACTTGCATGTCCAACCTTGACAGATGTACATGTAACACTTGTACGTCTAACCTGGCATGCATGTAACACTTTGTAAGTCTAGGAACCACAGAATCTGGACACAGAATAGGCACTCTAACTGGTGTAGAATCCACTTGTTTAATAGACAAAACTTTAAAATTAATACTACACAAAGTAAAAAAATGCATTTTAGTCTAAGTATCAATCAGACTTCATCAGATATTGTATTGTGTTTTGAATTTTGAGTCACTAATATAAATGTATTCGTATTCATTTACCTTTAAATTTTAATTGTGGATTAATTGCTGATTGATGGTATTATAAAAATGGGTTTTACCATTAATCTGATGAAGTCTGAGTGATACTTGGACAAAAATGCATTTTTTTACTTTGTGTGGCATTAATTTTAAAGTTTTGTCTATTAAACGAGTGGATTCTACACCAGTTACAGTGCCTATTATGTGTCCAGATTCTGTGGTTCCTAGTGTTTTTTTCTGCTGGGCATACTCTTGTTTTGTTTGCACTTTGTAAGTCTAACCTGACACACCCACCGGATGTAAGCATTCACAGTTGCCATCCATACATTGAGGGAGTGCTTGCATGACATTTACATCTGATACACGGAGCCAAGGATTTGGGATTCAGCAATTCTAATGAGTTCAAACCTCATTTGCATCTTCACCATTCTGACAGCCCTGAATCTACACCTGAAGGCAACCATGTAGCAGGGAAACTGAAGAGGAGCCAATTTGTTTGTGATGAACACAGGCGAGTACTGAGTTTTAGATGATATACCTGCATTTCATCAGTTACATATTGCATACGCTGACATGTAGCTATGAATAGTCTGTTTAATGCATTTTTATAATTATTTTGATTAGCACACACTTTTACACTTTTATCTGTCTGCATTACTTACATGAGTATTGTTCATTTGGGGGTGGGGAACAAAGCTACATTTGTGTTGTTACACAAAAAAAGGATTTATGTTGCTATTGTTACTCTCCTTTTGTTGCATCCTGTCTACTGTCACATGTTAAGGTCATTTCTGTACGAATTTCACACCTTTTACTTTGTATTCTGTCTATGTCAATTCCTTTCCATGGCTGTATTCCAAAGGTTTTAGAATTCACAGGGAACACCAGCACAGAGTCTACACAGTTCCTTTATAGCTTGTCAAATAGCTCCAACGTGTTGTCTTGGGTGATTAACATGCACTTCAACTGGTTATGCAGTAATTAGCATGCAATGGTGTGATGTTTTATAGCTTGTCAAAGAGCTCCAATGTGTTAAATTGGTTGATTAGCACTCACTTCAGCTGCCTATGTGGCAATTAGCATGCAACGGTGTTTACCTTGTTAGCACAGGAGTGCACACCACCACACAGCACTTACTGAATTTAAATGTTTCTGCTGGTGTGATGTGCACATGGTAGAAAACCACTGCCTAGGTTTTATTGAATACCACTGATTGACTTTATTATGGCAGTTCAAGATATACTGTATGGGTTCAGATGGAGAGATGATAAAGTCAGCAAGCAAAGGAGGGTAGCATTGCCGGAACTGAATTCATCCTCAAGTCTTGGTGAGTACCTTCATGAGCTGGACCCTGTTTTTACAAAATCTCACAAAGATGGCAAAGATATACATACTGCATTTTATATAGCATATACCATGGACAGAAACAGGGTAACAAAATATAGATGTGTGCACAAGTCCCAGGATAAAAAAGTGCCCAATCCTGGTAGGTGCACTGGTGCTAGGACTGGATAAAATGACAGTTTCAAATTCTAAAGACACAGAAACATTCCTACAATGGGGCTAGGCCAGACCAGAGGGAAGGATGGTCCATGTTGTAGAAGGAAGTAGTAGTCCACAAAAAAATCATATAAATTGATAGGCCAAAATAAGAGACATAAAGATGATAGAGTGGACTGCTGAGAATAAGAAATAAATTATGTAATGTTACTATTATGAAAGAAGCCCAGAATTTCTGGAGAGAAGATATTTGAAAAGATTAAGAGAGAAATTACAAAAAAGAAAAAAATACTTGCAGACGAAAAACTGTCAAAAGCTTCAAATTCAAATTTGTGTTCATTAATACAACAGATTCATGAAAAACATTATATAGACCAAAAAACTTTGGGATGTTTGGAAAAATAAGCAACTGAGGAAGTGTGAGAATATAAAGTACAAATTTAGAGATTTTTAAAAGGTATAAAAAACATGGATGTGGAAAAGAAAGAGAGATCTGATATGGTGTGATACTTATGCAAAGGAGAAAGCCAAACTAATTAACACAAAAAAGTATCTCTAAAGATAATTGAAGAGAACCGTAGGCAAAGGCACCCAGATATGAAAAAATTCACAATACAAACAATAAAACCACCAAGGGGGAATGTAGAATAGAAGATTAGTAATGTAGAAGTTAAACAAATAGAAGATGAAGTTATGAAATACCTGCAAAATGGAAAATTTAGTGTAGAAAGTCTAACACAGGTTATGTCACAGCCAGGGATAAAAATTCAAAGGGGATATTCTGGGGTGACTCTGTCACCACTGCTCTTCTGTCTTGCCCTTAACCCATTAAGCTGCCTACTTAACAGAGTAGGTCATGTTTACAATTTGGCTCCTAGAAAAACAACAAAGTGTAAAGACTTTTTAGGGGGAATTCAATAAAGCCTACACAGATCAATTTTCCATGTAGGCATAGTGGCACGGAGCTTACATGGAAGTAAGCAGCTGTGCGATCCAGTAAACAGAGCTGAGGGGCGTGCACGAGAATGTCAACACAGAAGTGTCCATGGCATGCAAATTTCCTCATAAGCAGGTGAATTACATGCAAATGAGGGTGTAGAGTGACCCAGCAAGCAGATAGGCAGTCATGCAGAATCCGTGTTGGTGTCAGAAGTGTACACAGAAAATTTCCGTGTACATGAAATTAAAATGTGAACAGGGGATGTAAAAGCCCTGTTAGAAGATCAGAAATAGCAAAGCAGACACAGATGTGTGCAAAACTATGCCCTGTGCATCCCAAAAGTAATGAAAAAGTATTTAAAATAACATTTTTTGTATACCCATATTATGTTTGCATGGCACGCAGCAGTGCACAAACATGCTGTTATGAAAAAACATATTTAAAAGTGTAAAAATGAAAAAAATAAACCATGTGACAATAATGCATTATAGAGCCTTGCATGGAGTATGTACAAAGGTAGATGTCTGTGGTTGTTAATGAGACAGGTCCTGGAATAGTTTAGTATCCAGGTTGTGTGCATGGATCTGTATGCAAATGAGCTGGGGTTACTAAATAGCAAAAATAGGTATCCATGCCCACTGATCAAACCCTTGTAGCCCCAGAACCATGATGGTGTCCACAGAAGAGGTAGCTGACATCAAAAAGGGGGTTGTCTCTATTTCTTTAAGCACATTGGAGTACAGTAGCACCTGTTTGTGTGCCGCTGAGTTGAGCTGAGCAGAAGGGGTGTGTCCAGTGCTGCTACGCTGTGTTTAGCTTTAGGGCACGTGTTTAAGCTGGTTTGAGCTGTGCTGAGCATGCCTGTTCATGGGGGGTGTCTATTGACTGCTGAGTATTGTTTATAACTGCTGCATGGGTTTGCGGCCTGCACAGGAAGGCTGTTAAAAAAAGAAAAAAAACAAAAAAAAATTGGCTGAGAAAGCCATTCATATATAAATTACTGATGACCACTGTTCCACCTATACTGGGCCATTCCAACCCCTCAGTGATGTACTTGGCAGGTGAAATGCATCATAGCCAGTCACACAGGCTGCATCTGTAGCAGAGCACTATAAATTATGCATACACCTTACAATCTGATTTCTCCCCCGTACTCTGTACTATTGGAGTACAGACTTGGACATTTTAATTGAGAGAATGCTAGGGGCTGCTGCAGCTCTGCTACATCTGTATGTGCTAGAGGCTGAGTGCAGTGCTGATGCTGCTGCTGACAATATGCTTAGACTGAGAAGGAGAAGAGTGTTCAGGCCCAGGGTAACCTTCCACGAACTACATGAGCTGGAGATTTTAGAGTGCTACAGGTTGGACAGGGACATACTACAAGACCTCACTAAGCTCTGCTGCCCTCAACTCAGACCCAGAGCCAACAGAGGGGAACCCATCTCAGTAGAAACAAAGGTATGTGTACCCCTTAGGATACTAAGTACAGGGACTTTTCAAAGACCAGCTGGGGACATCATGGTGGTCTCACAGGCATCAGCATCCAGGGTACTACACCAGTTTCTGGATGCCATGCAAACATATGCTAGTGAGCACATTTATTTACCCTGCATACCTCAGGAGAGGACCAGTAGTATGCATCTCTTCTACCATGTAGTACACTACTCTGAGGTACCAAGTGCCATAGACTGCACTCATGTCCACATAAAAGGACCACCCGATGAGGAGGGTAGAGTCAACATCAACCGCAAGGGGTATCACTCCATCAACTGAGAGGTCATGTGCAATGCCCAGGGCATTATCAGGAATGTGTGCGGTGGCAGCCCTGGCAGTTATCACGATTCCCATATCTGGTGCACATCAAAGCTGTACCAGATGTTTGCCAGAGGGCATCCCATATGGCCATCTACTGGGGGGAGCTAGTTACGCACTGACATTGTGGATGATGACACCCATCAGAAATGCAGACATACCTAGCTAAGACTTCCATAATAAGGCACATGCACAAACTAGGAACATTATAGAGCCTGTGTTTGGTCTGCTGAAGTCATGCTTCTGGTGCCTCGATACATCTGGTAGACCCCTTCGGTACTCTCCAGCCACATGTGCACAGATGTTCACAGTATGCACCGTGCTACACAATATGATCCTCCAAAAACAGCTGCAGCAGGATCATCACAGGGAAGGGACACACAGCCCCACACCAGTGTCTAGGTCCCCACAGCCACACCCACAGGGGGACTCTGAGGAGGAGGAACCCCCTGGGGCTGTCCCTGTAGGCAGATGTAGGTGTGCCAAGTATGTCCTGGCCTTGGTCAAAAGGCAACGCATAGCACATGCATGGTCCTAGGGACTGACACCTTACTCTGACTCACATACATAGTAAAAAGTATGCCAGCCACACCAAACAATCTGTACCTAACCACATATTGGCTGTGTACTGTGTGCATCAGACAGACTCAGCCCTGAAACACAGGTCTCTCAATCACTGCATTTACAAAGTAAGTCACTCTGCTATACTTCAAATGTATGGGGTACTAGACTATGGTAGCATATGTATGGACCTGCTGCATGCATGCAAGAGAATAGAATGGATTACTGGGCAACTTGCAAAGATCTAACATCCAGTTGGGAAAAGAAGTACTCTGTCCAATACTGAGTGCCTCATAATATTCATTAGGCCACATAGCTTGAAATTTCACTGCATTATGCTAGGGAAATGCCAAACAGTGGAGTTATAGGACAGACACACAACTGTCAATGCCAAAGTCCCCTATCCCCAACACATCTGTGTTCCCATACAACTGCAGTAACAGAGTATGTTTGCAAGGATTTATCAGCAGACCACACATTTTCAGGGTTGTGACATACAACCTGCCCACATATTTTATCCACAAAATGAAGGGGTCAGTGTATGTCTGTATGCTGTTGATAGCATGAGAAATTAAACCTCTCTCTCCCTCTGGTGTTTGGTGTGGCTCACTGGGCTAAGGACATTAGTATGGGTGATAATGTTGATGGTTTGAAACTGGCAGCATCTACAACTTTTGCATGTGAGTTACTGGTATGGTAGGAGTCCCAGAGACTGTCTTAATGTCACAATCTGTGACTGCAAGACAGCTGGACAAAGCAAGAAAAAATGGGGGGACAGAGGGCCAAACCTACAGACAGACATTATACATGGTTTGAGTAACCTAGAAGGTGCCTAGTATAACAGGAGGTTGCAACAGGTCAGGTTAGCTGCAGCATGTAAAGAGCATCACTTAAATATATCAGTAGTTACAACACTTCACTGCCTGCATTTTACAGTATAGTACCAGACAACCACAACTGTTTGAGGACCAGAGCAGATATATGGGTCAATAGGCTAGACATTCTGCAAAAACTTGTATAGGGAGAGGTATGCAAACCTTCACCCTGTGTGTGGTGTTACAGCATGTACACCAGCTCATCAAACCTCTCAACCTCTTACAGCAACACATCTAGCCAAAGCCATGAATATAAGTGGGACAAAGCCCCCAAAATAGAGGCAAGCGTTAAATATTGCACTTACAAACATAAGAACTTGATAGAATAACAGGTCTTGCATTACCATGAATCTCCTGAAGTGTCTGCATTCTGAATCTCAAATGTCTGTCATTATTTCCTAACATCAATCTTCAATGATTTGCCACTAATGTGCCAGAAAACCACAATGCTAAGTAACACGGACCAAAGATATGAGGCAAATATCTGGACATTCTGTGCAAATCTGTACAGTTGATAGGTATGAGTCACATATTGCATTCAGCAAACAGCCGGGGAATGCCTTGAACAAAATATCAGGGAGGTGCTGGAGTGTGGAAACAGGTGCAGCAGCCAATGGTCTGTGGCACACAAAATCCCAGAATGGAGTACAGGTAGATCTGACCTGGAGTTACCGTGTAAGTACTGACAGTCACACTGGGCATGCTCTTACACTTAGTTAACTTAAGCCCATGTCTCTTGCCGCTTCCACCCAAAGAACAGCTATGTGGAAATATGTCTGTGCATACAGACAGCTATGTATGTCTCCCCCATTCTCCCTCACACGATTACCCTAGCTATCAGTATGTGGCACATATATATATATATATATATATATATATATATATATATATATATATATATATATTAGCAATATATGTATATATATATATATATATATATATATATATATATATATATATATATATATATATATATATATATATATATATATATATATATATATATATGGGTCTACTTCATTTGATCGAAAGACCATTTGACTAAACCCATTTGGGAGTGGTTACTGACTTGAAACTGTAGTTTTATTGGCCATTTTGGGTCAATTCCAAACTTCTTCATCTTCCTCTCTTAAAACCTGGTTGCCTCGTGGTTTTGGTGTCTTTTCAGGCTTGTTGGCTGTTGGTGAAGCACCCACCAAGAGGAGAAAGCGCTGAGAGAAGAAAGGAGCCACTTTTGAGATTTTAAGTATTTTTCCTCTGTTTATTTGCTAAGTTTTTCTGCATAGCCGCCTATTTTGAGCATTTTCTGGCTTGTTAAACTTGATTTCTGCATTAGTAACTGTATTTAGAGCACAACCTAGAGCTGTTTACTGAATTTCCTGTTTGCACTTATTTTTAAAATCGTTTTTTTCTCAAAACTTGCATTTTATCTGTCTTTGGCCTAGCACTCTTGTCTGGGGTCATTTACTGCACTGTTATAATTGTTGATACTTGTGAACCTCTGCTATCTCTGAAAAAACAAAAAAACAAAAAAATTCTTGCTTTTTTCCCACTTTTCTGAGATTTAAAAAAGTTCAGTTACAGGCTTGCTCTTCTTGAACTGTTAGTAAGTTTCTTGGAGGCCATTTTTTGCTTGGGGTAAAGGGAAGTCTCTCTGTTGATCAGTGGCAGTGAAAAACATTGAGCAGCCTGCCTGCCTCTGTGGGAGTGGTTACTGACTTGAAACTGTAGTTTTATTGGCCATTTTGGGTCAATTCCAAACTCTTTCATCTTCCTCTCTTAAAACCCTCCTTTGTGCGGTTTTGCACGTTTTTGTGCATAGTGCAACAGCAGGCAGCGCCGCCTAATTGGGTTTAAACTATTCCTGGCTCCACAAAGTCTGCTCTTCACTTTTTCCCTTAGAACTGCTCCATCTCTCAATTTAAACACCATATTCTCATTCTAAGGCCCTTCACTGGTCCAATTAAGTAATCCTACAAGTTAGCACTATTAAACCATAAGCACTACTTACTCTTATAATCTCTACAATTACCCTGTCCTCTATTGGTCTATCTTAAATTCAGTTTCCCTATATTACTCTAGCATGTCCAAAGGTCAGTCAATGGTTTCCACTCCAGTCCAGCTGGTGAATCTGGGAATTTTGAGGCAATGTTACAACTGTCTCATGTACACGGACAACCCTCTCCTCCTCCAAACAGGTTCAAATATATGTGAGAGATGCAACTATTTAGCCAAACTGGAGGCTGAGCTCTTTCATCTCAAAACTGGTGTAACCAGTCAGGAGGAGAAGGTAACCTCACACAACACAATTCCAGTATCACATAGTCCCACCACATCAGCGAACCAAACACATAAATACACAAAAACATACTCGGAGGCTCTAAATAAAAATCTACCTAAGCAACAGAGACCTCCAAAGCAGACATCCAAGCAAACCCTACCTCAAAACAAAACACGAACAACACATAGCCCACAAAGTCAGTGTGCCAAGCAGTCACAGCCCTTAAGGCTGAATAACACACCTGATACTCTTGTAATAGGTGACTCTATTGTCAGACACACTGACGTCCCCCTACCAGGCTGAATAAAGAGAAGGTCACGGTGAGCTGCCTGTCGGGTGCTAGGATCCGCCACATAACGCAAGCACTCAGGTCACTCCAAAGCAAATACAAATATGACTCTGTCATTGTACATGCTGGTGTGAATGACCTGAGATGTACCTCCCTGGACTACATGAAAAGAGACATAGAGGAGCACTCTGATCATGTAGCCAAGGCTGGTATGACCCTGACCTTGAGCAGCATCTTACCCACACCTAGAATGATGCCATAGTACAAAGACAAAATGATCGATTTTAACAACTGGCTAAAATTTTGGTGTAATTCAAAGGGGATCCAGTGTCTGTCAGCCTGGGATGACATGCTTGACAAGCCACATTGCTTCGCTAGGGATGGCTTGCACCTGTCACCACTGGGCTTTTGGATATTGGCAAAGGCTCTTGCCACCCCCATAGTGCCTTTTTTAGGTAAGGCTCAAAAGTCAAACCCACCCCCATAGACAGCACAAGGAACAAGAAACTAAGGGTAATGCTGCTTAACGCCAGAAGTCTTAACCTCAAGATGCACGCACTCAAAGCTCTCCTCAGTATGGAGAACATCGATATCTGTGCAGTGACAGAAACCTGGTTCAAGGCTCCAGAGAGCACGCCAGCACTACCAGGCTATACCTCATATCATGCTTTTTGGCCCCAAAACCCAGACCGAACCACAAAAGGAGGGGGAGTTTCCATATTTATCAAGGATATCCACACCTCCAGGTTAGTGGCATTGCACGGGTATCGGAGACCATCCATGTGCAACTAACAGTGGGCAAGACTGCTTTTCAGTTTATAGCATCCTACAGACCACCCTCTCAAAGTCAGGAATCCCACTCGGCTTTCCTGAAAACATTGGAGAACATGAAGATCTCTCCAAACACCATTATATTGGGTGACTTCAACTACCCAAACATTGACTGGGAGCACTACTCAAGCCCCAGCACCTTAGCCAAAAGGTTCCTGGAAATTATAAACTCAAATGCTATGGAACAACTAGTCACCACTCCCACAAGAGGGGACAACATACTAGACCTGATCATTACCAACATGGGGACTCTATGCTCCACACCAGAAGTATATCCCTCATTGGTAAGATCAGACCATAAATTAATTTCACTGGATGTCCACATCCCGACCCCACCCCCAGCCCAGAAAACCACAGTGAAAAACTTCTCAAAAGTGAACTTCTCACTTCTCAAAACCGAAGTGGAATCCTTCAAGGCCCAGGGCCAGTGGAAACTACGGCCCAAACTGCAGAATCCTATATAAATGCATTCTACGGACATCTCCAGGAATGCATGGATCATGCTATCCCAAACAAAACCAAGACCCAATCATCCAAAGGCAGGCGTCCAGTCTGGTGGACCCCTGCCATAAATAAACTGTACAACAGAAGGAGGAAGCTACTACATGATAGAGCAAAATCCCTAATAGGGAAGGCATCTCTGATCAGTACTAGCAAAAAATTACGATCCCTCATAAAATCCTCCAAGGCCAGCTTCGAGAGAAAAATTGCACAGGACACCAAATACAACCATAAGGCTTTTTTCAGTTATGTTAGGAACCTGGGATGCAACTCCCAGACTTGTTCTGAGTTGATTCTAAATGACAAAAATACACTGAACCCACAGACATCGCCAATATCCTGGCAGACAGGTTCAGTGCAAACTTCTCCTCTCCCCCAAAGAGCAAGTATCTATCCTGGCAGAGGGCTGCCTCCCAAACATCTCTGATGCTCAGGTGAAGGCTGCCCTCTCCAAAGCAAAAAACACTGCTTCCATGGGACCAGATGGCATTCCAGGTTGCGTCCTACATGAACTCCAAGAGGAACTAATCCCTCAAATAAAACAGCTATACAATCTCAGCCTCACTATAGGATATGTGCCCACAGAATGGCGTACAGCAACAGTGGTCCCACTCCACAAAGGTGGAGCCTCTACGGACCCTGGAAACTATCGCCCCATAAGCCTGACTAGCTTAGTCTGCAAGGCTATGGAGAGGATCATCATGGAGCTCATAAACAAAGACATTGGGGACCTACAGACACTAGATCCTACCCAGTTCGGCTTTGTCAAGGGCAGATCCTGCCTTTTGAACCTGGTTGACTTCTTCAAAACAGTCACCAAAGCCATAGATGAAGGGAAGGTAGTCCACACAGCCTATCTGGACCTTGTAAAGGCATTTGACACAATACCCCACTCGGGCATCATAGATAAGCTATCCAGCTTAAATATAAACCCCTATGTCACAAGATGGGTCGCAAACTGGCTCAAAGACAGAACCCACAGTGTGAGAGTTGCTGGAGCCATGTCAGACTCGAAACCGGTCACAAGTGGCATCCCACAGGGTTCTGTCCTGGGACCACTCTTGTGGGTGGGAGGCTGGGGGGTGTGGGGGGCAAACATTTTGTTTTATTTTCTTCTTTTAAAGGAAACTAGGTGGGGGCTTCTCCCCCCACACCCCCCTAACTATATATACCAACTCCAGGGTCGCACGACATTGGGGAGGGGGACAAATCCCAGTTTTCTGCCTTGAATACTGGGTTTAGGTCAAATGGTTTTTCGATCAAATGAAGTAGACCCATATATATATATATATATATATATATATATATATATATATATATATATTTATATATATATACACACATATAAATGGATCCACTTTGAATCATCGAATGTTCAGAACATCGACGTTCTAATCATCCAGACCAGAACATCGATGTTCAGAACATTGAAGGTTCAAAATGAACCACACAAAAACAAAAACACTTACAAAAACTACACCCCCCCCCACTTTAATATTCCAACTCCGAGACTGCACTACAGTGGGGTAAGGAAAATCTCCCATTTACCGTTATATGCGGTAGTGCTAAACGGGAAATTTCCTGTACCCTTCCTGCAATGCCACCACTCAGATGGCACACACACACACACACACACACACACACACACACACACACACACACACACACACACACACACACACACACACACACACACACACACACACACATACACACCCAAAACTCTACAATTTTACTTACCTGGCACTTTCACTTTAAACCTTCAATGTTCTGAACATCGATGTTTTGGTTTCGATGATCAGAATTTCAATGTTCTGAACATTCAATGATCCAAAGTGGATCTATACATATATATATATATATATATATATATATATATATGTATATATATATATATATATATAGATATATATAGTTCCTCTTTATAATCTCGAAATACTGAAATCTCGAATTTCAGTATCGCGAGACCATAAAGGTGAATTTTTAAAATAGCGAAAGTGCATAATCGCGAATTCAAATATCTCAAATTTGTGGTTATGGCTTTATGCTACGTTGCATGTGGTGGTTTGTGTCGATGGTGTCCGGTGTCGTGTGTGGATTTAGGTGCGATTTAAGCTAAGTGAGTGTTTTGTAAGGGTTTTGGGCGGGAGTTTGGATATATGTGAGTGTGTTTGTAAGTTGTATGTGTGGGTTAGGGTAGGCAGGTGAAAGCATGAGTGTGTAAGTGTTGGATGTGTTGGTGTTTGTATATGTGTGGTGTGTGCATGCGTGTGTGTGTGTGTGTGTGTGTGTGTGTGTGTGTGTGTGTGTGTGTGTGTGTGTGTGTGTGTGTGTGTGTGTGTGTGTGTGTGTATGTGTGTGTGTGTGCGCAGGAGGGATTGTAGAATGTTTGGTTGTGAGTTTGCTGTCTTTTCCTGTTTATGCGATCTCGGAGTTAGTATATCTAAGTAGGGGTTTATGGGAGTGCAGGGGGGGTTTGCCCCCCTGCCTATATGTAGTTTAGGTGTGCTGATGTGTGTTATTGTGCTTGTGTATATTTTGTTGTTTGATTTGTTGTAGTGTGGTTAGGATGGTGTATATGTTGTGTGGTGTATGGTATGTTAATTTTCAGGATTTTGTGTTTCGCAGTTTTGGGATTTTGAGCATTCGCCTTTATGGTCTTGAGATACTGAAATTAGAGATTTCAGTATTTTGAGATTATAACGGGAAACTATATATATATATATATATATATATATATATATATATATATATATATATATGTAAATAATGTATGGACTGATATACACTCTCCATGCATATCTATGCAACACATTTACATAACGTACACACACAGCAAAAGTTAAAATGACATAATGACATCTCTGTTATACACACACGCATTTTATATATATATATATATATATATATATATATATGTGTGTGTGTGTGTGTGTGTGTGTGTGTGTGTGTGTGTGTGTGGGGATGTAGGAATGTCCTAAATTACATGCAGAATGCTGGGGTTATCTGCACCTACCATCACAACAGTTGACTGATGGTAACAAACCAAGGCTGCAAAAGGAAAGAATCCACACACCCACAGAACCCTGTGGAATGTCACCCTGTAGGCATACAACGGTGAGCAGGTGGTGTAATGTGCAATGGTTGTAATGCTGACCTTGGACAGGCCATATTGTCCATGGCCAATTGTCCACCTACCAAACTGCAACCAGCCAGATATGGCCATACTGGGAACTGTACACATGTAGCAGGCGTATTCACAGGTATCCCACTCCTATGACACTAGAAACAATAACAGTAGCATGCTGGAGCACGCTGCAGGCTACACATGCTGTGTAATACAAGAACCCTTTGTGTAGGCCAGAAGTACTGTGGCTGCATCCGCAAATATGACAGACATAACCTGGGGCACATGCAATAAGTACTATGACCTATAGTGTGCACAAATAGATAGGTAGGAGTTCTAATCTCACAACAGGTAACTCTCTGTGTGTGTATACAGATATATCCCTTGCAGCAGTAAAGACATGCTCATCTGGCCAATATCTGTGCAATGGTGATTCATTTTATGGCCCTGTGACTAGCAGCTTTCCTCAGTAGTGGCCTCCTTTACCAAGCCTGCTGGTGTCATCCACCTTAACAGCACTGGCAGACAGTCTACTTTAATCTCCTTGGCACATGCGATTACTACAGTCTGTATTGTGTACTAATAGATGGGTAGAGGTTCTAATCTCACAACAGCCAACTGTGTGTGTGTGTGTGTGTGTGTGTGTGTGTGTGTGTGTGTGTGTGTGTGTGTGTGTGTGTGTGTGTGTGTGTGTGTGTGTGTGTGTGTGTGTGTGTGTGTGTGTGTGTGTGTGTAAATATCACCCCTTACAGCAGTACAGACATTCCTATCTCTAAGCAATGGTTATACCTTTTAAGGCTCTTTGACTACCAGATGGTTTAATGGTTAATGTCTTCGCCTCCCAAGCACAAGGTACAAGGTTCTATCCTGACCTCAGACCAATGCCTGTTTGGAGTTTGCATTTTCTCCCTGTGTCTCCATGGGGTTTCTCCCATGTCTGAAAAACATGCTGAGTTTTTCCATCTCAAACTCACCAATGAATGGAGTTGTGGGCAGCAGCACAGACTCTACATGGTGTCCTGTAGGGGGAAGAGTTGTACAGACCAACCACTTTGGGCATCTACTGTGGTGAGCAGTACTGTCAAGACAGGAGAACATGGCTCACAGACTGCACGCCATGGCAGGGCTAGCCACTCGATGGTGCAAAATATGGCTCTAGGTGATTTGGTCATGTTGACTAATGTTGCTAAAAATGGGCATGGGTAGTTACCAGTGATAAGTGGGTTGAAAACCCGGCCTACTCTGATTCACGCCAGGGACCCTTGTTAATGGTGGGAGGGGTATATGTTCCCCTATTGGCTAGTGTGTGCCCACCATAAAGCCCAGAAGCCCTGGGTCAATAAGCTACTGGGTGGCCAGTGTCTAGTTGCCCAGCATGGATTACCTGGGATAGCTCTGTTGAGCGAAAGCCGGACGTAAAATCAACCAACCTGCCAAATATGAATTGAGAATTGTTACGCTTAATGTAGGTTCACTGACAGGATGCAGCTTGGAAGTTGATGACATGATGATACGGAGGAGGCTGAACATCCTATGTATCCAAGAGATGAGATGGAAGGGATCCAGAGTCTAGTACTCAGGTGGAGGGCAGACTAGAAATGGTGTAGGAATTGTGGTGAGAGAGAGGTTTCAGAAGGCAGTAAGGGATATCATCAGAATTAATGACAGACTCATGGCAGTCAGACTCCAGTGTAATGATAGGGCAGTATTCATAATCTCAGCCTATGCCCCACAGCAGGGCTGTGAAAGTGAAAAAAAGAGAACATTCAGACAGCAGTTTCAGGACCTACTAAATAAAGCAAGATAACATGAATTGATGTTGATAATGGGCGACTTGAATGCTCATATTGGGACAGACAGAACACGCTATGAGGGCTGCCTGGGCCCACATGGGTGGGCCAAAAGGAATAAATAAAAATAAGCCATTCTGGCTTCTGTCTGGCAAATGGCTTGATAGTAGCCAACACATGGTTCAGAAAGAGAGACAGTCACAAGATCACATACAACAGTAGTCAACATGCAACTCAGGTAGAATTCCTCCTAGTAAGGAAAAAAAGCACTAGGGTAGAATCCATGATTGCAAAGTCATCCCCAGTGAAAACGTTGGTCCACAGCATAAACCACTAGTTGCCACAATCAGCTGCAAGCAGTGGTTAGAGAAGGCTCAAAAGTCAACAGAGACCAGGCTGAAGACCTGGAAGTTGACAGGAGAGAAAGTACAGCAGTTCAAGAAATTACTCAGGGCTCTAGCACCCCAAGAAGAGGAGGAAATAGGTGGAGTTGAGGAAGAATGGCAGCACCTAAAAACAGCATGTGTTAGGACTACAGACAAGATATGTGGCCAAGCCAGGTATGGAAATAAGGTACATAAGGAAAGCTGGTGGTGAAATGCAGAAATTGAAAGAAGGAGTGCAGGAAGAAGTGTGAGACAGAAAAGACTGACCAGGCTAGGAAGGACTACTGGTTGGCTAACAAAGAAGCTAAGGAAGAAGTTGCAATAGCAAAGAATATGGCATCGGAGGCACTGTACCAACTTCTGGAAAGTGACTCAGTAAGGAGCAGAAAAAACTATATCAGGTTGCAAGGCAAAGAAAAAAAGATAAAGAAGATAGTCAGACACCCTTCATAAGGGATGCCAGGAACAACCTGCTCACCAGTCCAGAGGACATCAAAGGCAGAGGGAAGGAGTATTTCTAGCAGCTTCTGAATGAAGAAAACCCCACAGAGGCTCTACTGCCCCAGAAACAGCCTACAATGAGAAAAGAAGATGAGCCCACCCTAGAAGAAGTAAGAACAGCACTAAGGAAGATGAAGTCAGGGAAAGCAGCAGGCTCAGATGAGGTCACAGCAGATATGATAAAGATGTTGGGTGGAATCTCCGATCTTGTAACCCAGGCAGGTATGACCCTAGCCCTGAGGAGCATCCTGCCATCACCCAGAATGATACCACAGTACAAGGACAAAATGATTGACTTCAACAATTGGCTAAGCTTCTGGTGTCATTCTAAGGGGATCCAGTATCTCTCTGCCTGAGATGACAAGATTGACAGACTACAATGCTTTGCCAGAGATGACCTGCACCTGTCTCCCTTGGGATTCCTGATACTGGCTAAGGCTCTTGCCACCCCTATAGTGCCTTTTTTAGGCAAGGTTTAAATGACAAATTCACCACCATAACAGGTACAAGCAAGCAAACTCTGAGGGTAATGCTACTCAATGCTAGAAGTCTAAACCTCAAAATGCATTCACTCGAGGCACTCCTTAAAATGGAGAACATCAACATCTGTGCGGTGATAGAGACCTGGTTCAAGGCTCCAGAGATCACCCCTGCATTATCAGGCTATAATTCATACCACACCTTTCGGCCACCTAACCTTGACCAAAACACTAAAGGTAGAGGCATGTCCATATTTATTAAGGATATCCACACCTCCAGGCTAGTTGGTCAGCATAATGCAGACGAGATTATCCAAGTGCAACTAACTCTGGGCAAGACCGCAATCCAAATTGTAACTTGCTACAGATCCCCCACCATGCCTCAGGATTCCCAGTCCTCATTTCTTGATACACTGGAAAATATTAGGGCACAACCTAACACCCTAATAATGGGCGATTTCAACTACCCCACCATTAACTGGGAAAACTACTCATGTACCAACTCTTTTGCTCAACGTTTTCTGGAATTCATAAATTCCAGCGGCTTGGATCAACTTATCCACAACCCCACCCGGGGCAGTAGTATCCTAGACCTGGTCATTACCAACATGGGCAACCGGTGTTCCACACCAGGGGTCAATTCCTCATTGGTCAGATCCATCCACAAGCTAATCAGCCTAGACATCTACATTCTGCCCCCACCCAAATTAGGGAAACTACAGTAAAAAATTTCTCCAAAGCAAACCTCACGACACCCATGCAGACGGACAATAGAGGTACGACTGCTGAATCCTACACAAATGCACTTTATAAGCACTTACACAAGTGCATGGATCGTGCTATCCCTAACAGAACCAAGATGCTATCCTCAAAAAAAAGGAAGCCAATCTGGTGGTCCCCTACCATAAACAAACTCTACAACAGAAGAAAGAAACTGTTGCAAAAAAGAGTAAAATCCCATGACTGGAAGAACTCCCTGGTCAGCCTCAGTAAGAAGATGAGATCCCTCATAAAATCCTCCAAAGCTAGTTATGAAAACAAAATTGCCACTGATTCTAAAGACAACCACAAAGCATTCTATAGCTATGTCAAGAATCTCAATGGCAACAGTCAGATCTGCTCTGAGTTACAGCACAATGACACTAAATATACAGAATCAACTGATATTGCCAACATCCTGGCAGATAGGTTCAGTGTTAACTTTACCCCCCACCCCCTAAAGAGCCCATCTCTATACAAGAAGAATGCAAAGTTCCTGTAATCACATCTGCAAAGGTAAAAACCACACTCTCCAAAGCCAAGAACATAGCATCCATGGGACCTGACAACATCCCAGGCTGCATTCTACATGAACTACATTATGAACTGGCACCCCGCTTAAGCACCATGTTCAATCATAGCCTCATCCCAGGCTTTGGTCCACTGAATGGCACACAGCAACAGTTATCCCACTCCACAAAGGGGGAGCCACCACGGACCCTGGAAACTACTGCCCTATTAGCCTAACGAGCCTGGTCTGCAAGGCCATGGAATGTATCATCATGGAACTTATAAACAAAGACATTTGTAATCTCCAAACTCTGGACCACACCCAGTTCGAATTTGTAAAAGGCAGATCATGTCTGCTAAACCTGATTGACTTCTTTGAAGCAGTCACCACATCTGTAGATGAGGGTAAGTTGATTCACACAGCCTATCTAGATCTCGCCAAAGCTTTTGACACCATCCCCCACTCTGGAATTATAGATAAACTCACTAAACTAGGTACAAAACCCTATGTCATAAGATGGATTGCCAACTGGCTCACTGACAGAACCCACACTGTGAAAGTAACAGACTCCAAATCCGACTTCAGACCAGTGACAAGTGGAGTACCACAGGTTACAGTCCTGGGTCCTCTCGTGTTTGATATCTACTTTTCTAAAGTACAGGCTAACACAGAAGGTCTTTGGCTAATGAAGTTCACAGATGACTGCAGACTAGGAGCCATAATTGAAACTCCTAATGATGTGGACATCCTACAAAAAGGCCTCACTGAGACAGACGCCTGCTGTTAAAGCCATGGCCTCAAGCTCAATGCCAAATAGTGCACTGTCATCCCCTTTGGTAAAAAGCTCTGTACCCATGAGCTACCACATAGGTGGTAGTCTACTTAACACCAAAAGTGTGATAACAGACCTTGGGACACAAGTGGACAGTAGTCTCTCCTTTGATAATCACATCGCCACAGTAGTCAGGAAATACTTCTACATGGCACACCTCATCACAAAAGGTTTCTCATCCAGGAAAAAAGAGGTCATTGTTCCCCTCTACTCATCACTCATTAGACCTATTATATAGTACAACGCCCCTTTTGGTATGTACCTCACAAGACATCTACAACAACTGGAAAGGCTACAGAAATACTTCAGAAAGGATTACTGGCTTCAAACAGATGCCCTACACAGACCATCTCAAAAAACTCCAGTTTTACTCCGTCGCATATCGTCTACTCATAGGCAATCTCTGACTAACATACAAAGCTATGTCAAATCCAGAGGTGTTGGACATGCTCCACTTAAAGAAATCCGAATCCCTCTGAGCTACACACTCTAGGGACCTAAACCTTGTCACCACAATAAACCGAACATGCTGGAGGGATAGATTCCTGTCCCAGAGACTTTCCATACTCTGGAACAAACTACCTATCTATATCAAACAAAGCTCCTCATTAGTACTCTTAAAGAAAAATCTTGATGATTGGATGGAAAATAGGAAATTCACCCCGGGGATCACTTCTGTGGCTCTGCTTGACAGGGGCAGAGGAAAATAATTTTCTTGGGTGGTGAAAGCCAGGGTACCTTTTTTGGCTAGGCTTGTATAGGTCCTAGGGCCAATAGCCTAGTCCCTACCTATGAAGCTATGAGATAGGGGAGTAATGGCTCTGAGGGTACTAATAGCAGTGTGGAGAAAAAGGCATATCCCAGATGACTGGAGTATAAGCATATTCATGCCAGTGTACAAGAACAAAGGGGACATCCACAACTGTAGGCAGTACACAGGCATCAAACTCCTATCACATTGCATGAAAGTTCTGGAGAGGGTGATTGATAAATGGATATGCAGAGTAGTAGAATGTAAAATGGGAGATGAGCAGTTTGGATTCAGATCAGGATGCAGCACAATTGACCCGATGTTTGCATTGAGAGAAATACTTGAGAAGAAGCCAGAGATGAGGAGAGAGTCCAACTGGGCAGTCCTAGACTTGGAGAAAGCATATGACAAGGTCCCAAGAAAGCTGATCTGGGCAGTACTGTGGTGGTTTGAAGTCCCCAAAACATTGGTAGAATTAGTGCAGGCTATGTACAAGGACCCAATTACTCAAGTACGAACAGTGTTCGGCCTCACAGAGGGGTTCCCAGTGTGACTGAGTGTACATCAAGGTTCAGCTCTGAGCCCACTGCTGTTCATACTGGTGATGGACTACATTAGCAAACAGGTTGGAGGGGACAGATCAACAAAGCTGCTGTATGCAGACAATGTGACAGTACAGGCAGATTCTGAGCTAGAATTTCAGCAAAGGATAGGAGAATGGAATGCAAATCTGAAAGCACATGGCATGGAACTAAGCACAGATAAGATGGTGATAATGACAGCAAACTGGGGAAATCAGAAGAAGCTGAGAACAGAGATAGAAGGGAAGATAGTGGAACAGGTAAACAGATTCAAGTATCTGGAAGGGGAGTTGATGAGAAGGGTAGCCTGAATGAAGAGGTCAAAGCTAGAATCAAAGGGGCTGCAGCCAACTGCTATAGAGTATCAAGTGTAGTCTATGACAGAAGAATGCCAAAGAAGCAGACAACTAAGGTGTACAAGACAGTGGTGTGACCAGTACTACTGTATGGTACAGAAACCTGGGCAGTAAAGACAGAACAGTGAAGAAGCTAGCGGTGATGGACATGAAGTGCCCGAGAAAAGTGATAGAATGCACACTGTGGGACAGATGAAGAAATGAGGACATAAGAGGAGAAGCCAAAGCAGCTCTAATTGCAAGAAGATCAGAGAGAACAGATTATGGTGGTTTGAGTACATATGTAGAAAAGCAGAAGACAATCTGGTGAGGAAGATTTGTGACAGACAGGAAGAAGGTAAGGGGAAGTGAGGACATCCAGCAAAGAGGTGGATGCATTGTGTGAAAGAAGATCTGTGACAGTCAGGCATGAGTGCTGAAGAAGGCAGGAGTGTGGCACAGAATCGAGAGAGGTGGCGACAGTTAACACGATACCCAGGCCCCATATAGAAAAATGGAAAAAAGGAGGTTGATGATGACGATGATGATGACTACCTGATGGCCTCTACATTGGCCTCCTTTACAAAGCCTGCTGATGTCATCCACCTTAACAGCAATGGCTGGCAGTCTACTTTCAGGTAATCTCTGTGGTGCATGCACTGAGTACTGCAAGCTGTAGTGTGTTCTACTAGATAGGTAGGGGATCTACTCTCACATCAGCCAAGTGTGTGTGTGTGTGTGTGTGTGTGTGTGTGTGTGTGTGTGTGTGTGTGTGTGTGTGTGTGTGTGTGTGTGTGTGTATCCATCTACAGCACTATGAAGAAGCCCTTATGGGCAATCTCTGTGCAATTGTTATGCATTTTATGGGCCTAAGACTAGCTGCTGGCCTCTAAATGCCCTCCCCTACAAGGCCTGATGATGTCATCCACCTTAAGAGCAATGGCTGTCAATCTACTTCCATGTAATCTCCATGGTGCATGCAATAACTATGGTAAGCTATATCATGTAATAGTAAATAGGTGGGGGTTCTAGTCTCCTACCAGCCAACTCTGTGTGTGTGTGTGTGTGTGTGTGTGTGTGTGTGTGTGTGTGTGTGTGTGTGTGTCCATGTATGTGGTTACAGATATATCACTAAGGACATGCCCATATGGGCTATTTCAGTGCAATGGTTATGCATTTTACAGCACTGTGACAAGCTCCTGATCCTATATAGGCATCACTGATGTTTGCCACCATCTAGGTTTGTACAGTCAAAAAACCCAGGTGACATGTATAAAGGGTAGCATACCTTCTCACAAAGTATGAATGCATAATTATGCTGGCTGCCCCCACTGTCCCACACATGACCTTCTACACATATGCACCTAGGGAACCATGCAGAAATACTGCTGTAGCTTGCTGACATCATATTTCTGCTGTGCTGCCATGCCATCCTGTGCAGCTGTACTGCCACTATGTATCCATAGAATAGCCACTCAAACCCCTGGAACAGACACATGCACACGTCTGTGATACACCTGCCATTCTGTTACACTACCACCAGTCTAGCATCATGCACCTAAGATACACAAGGTTTGCTGTGTAGTCATGACATATTCCAGCACACAGTATCTGCCGTAGCCCACAATACCTGCAATGGCATAACAATACTGCACTACACAACTACCCTGAAAGTAATATAGTCATTCCATGCATCAGACACATATTTGTATGCCCCTGCATTGATGGCACAGATGGCAGGGATGTAGCACAGGTATCATTACATGCCCAGGGTGTGGTGTGGTAGTGCCAGAGGCCTAGGCTGTGCCATACAGTTGGCAGCACGTGTGTGAGTCAGGAAGGGGTGCTGGTTAGTTGGGCCATGGAGAAGATCAGTGTGTGTCTGTTAGTGACCTGCATGTGACAGTGATGTTTGAGTGTGTGCGTGTACACCATCAAGCACAGTGCTAGCCCTACACGTGTGTATGTTGGATAGCTGTGGATCGTACATGACAGAGTGGACAATTCATCGTCTCTGGCCATGAACATGGGAACTTGCTCTGTCAGGAGTGACAGTGACACCACCACACCCAAGGTCAGATGCGGTGCTAGTACCTGATAATGACTGCTGTCTACTGGGCCTGTGTCCACCAAGGGACCATCCAGGACCATCTGCGCATGTGGTCTCTCAGCAGATAGTGTTGTTGACCTACATATATGTGCCTGATGCCCTACCCCAACCAGATGTTCCAGCACAGACAATATGTGGGCAAAGACAGGCACTGCATCAGCCCACCATCTGTCCACTACATCAGTGAAATGATCCATGGCATCACCAATGTGGTGGATGCAGTCATGAATGTCAGACTGTGTTGCATCCATGACCCTGAGCATCCATTTGGTTTTGCGTTTGGTACGTGTCTGTGCCTCCATGATGGCCCAAAACTTGTAGAGAGTGGCCCTGATGTGACACCTGTGACAGGAGGTGGATTGACAGCATTCCCCCTTCAAACACCCCTGCCAATCTGCCTGTGTGGGACCTCACCAGATGTCTGGCTACACTCACTGATGCCATAGTTGTCACACTGTCTTGTTCAATGTTGACACCATGTGACTGTCTAGTATCTGTGGCCTCTAGGGATTAGGTATGTATGGGAATACTGACTTTGTGAGGGGATAATGGGTACAGAAGAGGGATGTCAACCTGTGAGACAGATTCAGCCCCTGAAAACCACACTTGTGCCTCACTATGACCACCATTATCATCAGAACCAGATGGGACATTGACATCAGGTTGTGAGGGGGACAAACTCCAACCCCCTGTTCACCTGTGAGGAGGAAGACAAAATCAGTACATTATTACCTGCACTAGTATGTATGGTAATCCACACAATTGCATTACAAGTCACACATCTCATCACTTATCTCCTGCAGAACACACAACATACACAGACAAGACAGGCAGTTTTTAACATGCACTTCAGCAACGTCCAGTGAATGTTGCCAGTAAACTATACCTGTGGGGTATGCAATATGACAGTGAAGGTGCTAGAACTGCACATAATACCCAGTACATCTATCCTGAGAATGATATGCCTGCTGTAGTATCACTGCAGCAGATATGTACCATCTCCCTATAGTAAGTGAACAGGCATCCTGGAGTCATTGCCTCCTGTATAGCAGGGTGCATACTTCTTCATGACTACAACTGCAAACATGTTAGTATTTGTACAAATGCCTAGCTGTGATTGTCCATTATATGCACTGTATTCATTTGCTCTGATATGGAACATACAACTATTCCATTCTGGCTAAGCATAAAAGTTATGCCTTGGGCTAAATGGCAGTCCTTAACATTTATATGGTATAGATAAGCCATAAAACAATGGTATCACACTTACCAGGTACAGGAGCACAGACTATGGCCACACCTGATGTACCTATGGAAATGTGAGGGAGAGGGATTGTCAGCAATACCAAATGTTGCACTTTTACATGGTAATATGTGCATGTATCCACATGTACAGTACCTAATGTGATACTGCCTACATTGCTGATATTCTGAGTATGTATGCACAACTGTGCATTACAACAACCTCACCATGCAGATAGACCTGGCACCCATGTACTGGTATGCAGAGCCTGCCACAATGACTGATACAGTATTAGACTGGTGAACAAAGTAAGTTTATCTGGATGCTCCTCTGATGTGGATGCAGTGTCACCCACCTCCAGGATGTATGGGATAATGGATGCCTGGGAGCTGGTGGTTGATTCTAGGTTTTCCAGGACTCCATCTGTGGTTGTGAGTGGTTGTTCTGTTGCAGACCCTCCACTGGTGGCAGCACAATCCCTGGCCACAGCAGCTGCCCTTTGACATACGGCATTAAGCATATCTGTGGCCCTGTGTTGGACCTGCTTGTAGGTCCTGTCCTGATGTCCATTTTGGTTAACCGCCCTGACGAGATCACCCCACAGTGCTGCACACTGGTTCCAATGTTGTTGACCCCTTCAAAGCAGAATGTGGTGATGCAGTCTGAGGCCATCCATGATAACAGCATTCCCAGCAGCTATGAATGGGGGATGACTTGTGCAATACATTGTTCCTGAAAGACAACAAGAGGGGGATACATTACAGGACCAGATACATGGACATCTACTATGTACAGACCCTGCACAACTAATATGGCCTGCACTATCCATTACTCCCTCACCCATTGCACCCCACAGTATATCAACACACTACACGTATGGCTGTAACCAGGATAGTAGCAATACTGGGTATGTCCCTGTGTGCCTTGACAGAGTCTGTTGTATGTCTCTACACCCATCACTGCAGTCTACTGTGATGTTTCCCCTATGGGCAAACTCCTACTAATATGTCATACAACCACTGTCGGACAAATAGCTGTGTGATATTACAACTATATGAGAACAGTCCAGCAACAGCAGTGTGCCACAACAGACAGCAATGCCAACCTGCTGTAGTATATGTTCCCTCTAGGCATCACACCTCCCCACTACACAGATACCTGCGGACTGTGAACGTGAGACTCATGAATGTGTTCCTTTTGGCACAAATATGTGGATGTCTGAGAAATGGTTGGCCTTTCATTGATGGCTGTTAATGGGCACTAGGGAATCTGACTGTCACACGCCAGACCTCTCAGAAAACATGTATGCTACAGTAATATCTGTTAGTGTATTCATAGTTTTATGTTGTATGGCCAATATGTATCCCCTGTCACTGAGGTTGGACCTGTGTCCCCACATTACTTATGGCTATGAATGAATCCCTGCTGTAGGGGGGGTTGACAGGTATGTTAGCCATAGCACTCAACCAAAGAGGGATGAATGTCAACAAAACAGTAACTTAGCCAGGGAACATCAGGGACAATCAGGAACACCTGTAGAATGCCAGCACTATTTATGTGTAGCATTGACAGACTGAGAGGTGGTGAATGACAGTACATCATTTGATGTTACAGAAGTGTACACCCTTACATAGTGTCACTATGTCTAACACAGATTCCACTAGCTTTTCTACAACAGCCGACCATTGTAGGAGGGAGTAACAAGGGCAGAGCTGGTATTTGACTCAAAGCAGAGACAGTTGAGAGGTGTACCTGTAGGTGTTGGACAGCAGAGTATCACCAACATGTCAATACCATAGATGTATGACAGGCCTACTGTTGTAATCCCTATTTCCCATACCTCCATCCTACCATCTGCATCACCAACATGTCAATACCATAGATGTATGACAGGCCTACTGCTGTAATCCCTATTCCCCATACCTCCATCCCTCCATCTGCATCACCAACATGTCAATACCATAGATGTATGACAGGCCTACTGTTGTAATCCCTATTTCCCATACCTCCATCCCTCCATCTGCATCACCAACATGTCAATACCATAGATGTAAGACAGGCCTACTGTTGCAATCCCTATTCCCCATACCTCCATCCCTCCATCTGCATCACCAACATGTCAATACCATAGATGTATGACAGGCCTACTGTTGTACTCCCTATTCCCCATACCTCCATCCCTCCATCTGCATCACCAACATGTCAATACCATAGATGTATGACAGGTGTACTGTTGTACTCCCTATTCCCCATACCTCCATCCCTCCATCTGCATCACCAACATGTCAATACCATAGATGTATGACAGGCCTACTGTTGTACTCCCTATTCCCCGTACCTCCATCTGCATCACCAACATGTCAATACCATAGATGTATGACAGGCCTACTGTTGTACTCCCTATTCTCCATCCCTCCATCTGCATCACCAACATGTCAATACCATAGATGTATGACAGGCCTACTGTTGTAATCCCTATTCCCCATACCTCCATCCCTTCATCTGCATCACCAACATGTCAATACCATAGATGTATGACAGGCCTACTGTTGTAATCCCTATTCTCCATAACGCCATCCTACCATCTGCATCCCATTACATGGGGGACATCTGTTACATACCTGGTAGAGTGCAGTACTACTTTTTTGAAGTGTTCCTCACAACATAGCTTGCAAAACCATTGTCTCTGTGAGAAAAACAACATACTGCCTTGTTCCCCATAGGTAGTTGATTATATTTTGTAGGTACTGCTCATTAACAGGTAATTGCTTGTGCACCAATCTGTGCTTTAGACTTGCTAATTGCATCCAAAACAGCTGGGTTGCACTTTCATTAGCCAATGGCATGGCACCACAGTGCAATATTTAAGGCCTTCATGTAGGCCTTGGCCCCTTTCTTAGATTTTGAGATGGACATTAGTGAGGTGTGGAGACTACAGCATCACAGAGGGTATGTACAAATACTGTCCACTGTTGAGATTTCTGAGGTATGTCCACAGTTTTGCATGATATGTTTGGCCATTGTCCAATGACATTGTGATTATCTGGCAGCCCAATGGTAAACATTGTGGGTTGAGGTCAGTAAGGAGAGGCAGACACGTGAGTGTGAGACATCATACCCATCAGACTGTACATGCTGCTGCAATAGCTGCTATTCTATCAGTTCACTAGCTTTGTAGGGGCAAATTGTGTAACATGTCCCTGTCACTGGACCTTTGCCACCCACTGGATCCCTTGTTATGGGTGTTGTGAGGTATGGTAGGTCTGTAGCAGCTAACTTAACATACAGCTGTGTATGTTCCAGGCTGCAGCTGCTGCAGCCTAGAACACAAAGGGGGAGTGTGACCTCTTTGGAAGATAGCAAGTTGTACATGTAACTGAGGCAGCAGTGTCAGCTGTGTCATCACAGCAGAGCAGGGTAAAGGTACCCTTTACAGTCCAATCGAGGCATGTGCATAAGATACATCTGTTATGTAACAGTGCCAATCACAGAGTGGTAGGCAGCATGTCATTTGGCTATAGAAATATGTGAAGTGTGTCCATACCTACAGACCATTGACTTGCAAACATGGGTAGCAGTTAATGCAGTAGCAGCAACCTGTGTGGGTTAGAATTGCATGACTCAGTCATTACTTGCTGTGTTCACAAGAATGTAATTGAAGTGCAACATACTAGATTCAAATCCAGGACTGTGGGTGGCAAAATATACCACATACAAGACATTTAACAGACTGAGCTAGTGAGTCACTGCTGTAGCAGCTGTATTTGCAAGATATATGTGCATACATACAGTCTGTGACATACATCTGCATCCATCATTATCTGTATGGCTTTCAAAGGCAGTTGTTGTGCAGCAGGGTCCCAGTTGTACACATGTAGTTTGTTATTGCTGCCTTAGCAGGTATGTTTAAAGATGTTGCTGATAAAAGTAAACAGTAACCTACTATCATACCTCTCAACCTCTTAGACCATGAAATTTGGACAAAGCCATGAGTAAAAGTGGGACAAAGGCCCAAAAATAGGGACAATCTTTACATATTGCTCTTACAAAATCAGAATGTTGATAGAATAACAGATTTTGCATTAGCATGTGTTTTTGAATGGTATGAAGTGTGAAATTCAAATATCTGTCATAATGTTCTAACCTCAATCTTTGATGACTTGTCAGTGCTTTGGCAGAAAAATACTATTTTATGAAAACTGGGCCAAACGTGGGGTAGAAGTCAGGACATTCTGCAACATTCTGTACAGCTGACAGATATGTCTGCTATCCCAGGCCTCATGCACAACCATTATCATTTATGTGGCTGTGTACTGGTGTAGTGTTTGCATCACAGTCCCTGGTAAACACCCATTTTTCCCATTATATGTACTTGCAGTCTGTCAGTGGCAATCAGTACATTTTGCTGGAAACACCTGGTTTAATTCAGAGCTGAGTGGCTTAGTTGGCTAATGCACTATGTTGTAGTCAACAGGGGCTGGGGTTTGAGATGCGACAAGGGTGATTATTTTGATGATCTGCCTAACACTGTGAGAAACACATAAGACCATTAAGGTACTTTTAAGCACTGCTAAGCGGGTTTGTGTGGTGCGCTGCTTAGCTCTGGGTAAACCTGCACTAAAAATTATTAAAGGAAAGAAAATGGGGGTAATGGGACAGTGGTGAAATGGGGGGCAAGCAGGGGGAAAACATACTGAAAGGAGGTAGAGTTGTGCAGGAAGGGTGTAGGAAAGGACCATAGCTTTCCATTTCTTGTACAGCAACAGCTGTGCAGGTATTACAGAATTTGTACATATATTTGGAGCCTCAAACTCCAGAGAGAGGGGTGAGGACAACATAAATGTGTTAATTAATTAATTTCATAATTAGTTGTGTCTAGTGGACATATGTGCAAAATGGAGAGGTATCAATGGGGATATATATATGTTTTGTGGGACAGGTAGCCACTTTTTTTAAGGAGAGAGTGGAATGTTGGTGGGAGGGATGTAGGTACATGTGGGGAGGTAAGTTGGGTAGGAGAGGTTGCATTTGCAGACAGATAAGACAGACAAAACAGCTGACAGGAGCAGTGTGTGACATGTGGTGGTAAACACCTTGGATGGAGAAGGTGTTGCGGAATCTGAGGTGCATGTGCCTCCTGATAGCAGCAGCATGACTGAGATCCCCACCCATGGGCAATCAGCACTGCCCCGAAGGTGGCTGTGCTGGAGGCTGGGTTCTGGGGCCAGCAGCTCCCACCAGGTTTTCCAGTCTGCCCTCAATCTGGCGCAGGCAATATTCATAGCTCCTATGAACAATCTTGTACACCATGGCTGGTAGCTGATCCTGGGTGACTACCCTCCCCCTCTGCCCCTGCTCCCGGGAGGGGACAGGGCCCATCCCATTGAGGTGGTTCCACCCAAAGGTGGTATAGGGACAGCAGAGGAGTCATCACCAGCTTTGGTTGCAGGCATGCTGGGACCTGGTGCCACGGCTGATTGAGGTAGAGTAGGTGCATCACCAGGAACCAGCCTACCCTGACATGCTAAGGTTATGCAGGTAAACCAATACATATAGGTGAGTTATGAACAAAACCATTGTTAGTAATAACACCATGGCAGAACACTGGAAATCACCCAGTTACATATCAATGCATATTATGTGAAAAAAAACAATAAATAACAGAACAGTCAGTATATTAACAGCATGCCAGTAACAGTTACAGCATAAAGCCAACATAGGTCCATAGGTTCAGAGGTGTTTACTAAGCTAATGACCACAAGGGTCTTTTTAAGCATAGCCATGCATCCCAAATCTCTGACAAGTTCTGACATTCTTGATAAGTGTAAGCATGGGCCTGGGAGATGAACCATTTACATGTTACCTCTGTCTATTTGAGACATAGGTGCCAAACCAGGGATGAAGTTCTGGTTTCCCATCCAATTGTCCAACTTGCACTTGAATTGGGTTAGGGAGGAACTCTGCTTCACATGGATGGGGAGTCTGTTCCATAGACAGGATAGTCTCTGGGATACATACCTATCTCTCCAGCAGGTTCTATTTATATCACAGGCAAGGTTTAAGTCTTTAGAACAGGTAATTCTCATGTTGTTTGTTTTGTGGATATGCAGGAGGTCCATCAGTGTGGGGTCTGACAATGCCCTGTATCCCAGGCATAGATCTCCCCTCAAAAGCCTGTAGGAGACAGAATACAGGGATAGGGCCTTGAGGTGGTCTGCATAGGACATATTACTTACACCTTGTATTCTTTTGGTGAGGGACCTCTGTGGATGTTCCAATTGTTGGATATGTCTGGTTAGGTACATACCAAAGGGGGCATTGTCCTCAATGATAGGTCTGATGAATGCTGAATATAGTGGAACAATGATGACTTCCTTGGACTTAGATGCCATACCTTTGTTTATAAGTTTCGCAACATAGAATTGTTTCCTTACCACTGTAGACACGTGATGATCAAAGGCTAGATTACTAAGTCCCTGACTACTGGGTCAACTCTAAGGGGTGTGTTGACAATATGATAGTTACCAGGGATGGATGACTTCCCAAAAGATACTATTATGCATTTCTTAGCATTTAGTTTTAGTCCATGCCTCTGACACCAGTTGTTTGTCTGTGTCAGCCCCTCCTGGAGAACATTTGTGTCAGTATGAGATTCAATGACCACTCCTAATTTGCAATCATCTGCAAAATTAGTCAACCAGAGTCCACTGACACTGGCCTTGACTTCTGAGAAGTAAATGCCAAAAAGAAGCAGTCCAAGGACTGATCCCTTAGGGACTCCACTTATGACTAGCTTCTTTGGAGAGGTGGACTCCCCAATTCTAACTTCCTGGGTCCTGTTTGTGAGCCAGTGGGCTATCCACCAGTTGACATATGGGTTTGTACCTAACCTCTTAAGTTTGTCAACAATAGTGGGGTATTGTGCCAAATGCCTTGGCCAGGTCAAGGTAGGCTGTGTGAATAACTTTGCTCTCATCCACTGCTTTGGTGACCTTCTCGAAGAAATCCACCAGACTCAGTAGGCATGATCTGCCCTTGACAAAACCAAACTGGACTGAGTCCAGTGTCTTGGGGTTTACTATATCTCTATTGATCATCTCCATGATAATTCTTTCTATATAAGACTAATGAGACGTATGGGTCTGTAGTTTCCAGGGTCTGTAGATGGCCCACATTTGTGCAGAGGGATGACTGTTGCCTTTCTCCATTCATGAGGTACAAAGCCTATTTGGAGGCTACAATTAAATAGTAATTCCAGATGCCCTGATAGGTCATGCTTCATGCTATTTAGAAGAAATCCTGGGATACTGTCTTGGCCCATTGATGCAGTGTTCTTGGTCTTAGAGAGAGCATTAAGGACCTGTTCCCTAGTGATAGTAGGGGAAGTTATATTTTATGTTATTTCCTGAGGGATGGTTGAGGGGGAGAGAATAGGTAATTCAACAAAATATGTTAATATGCAACCATAGTAATACATAACAGTAATAAAACACATGCCCCAAAATAAAGTGTATGGAACAACATATGTTAATAGTAAACCATAACAAATATATAACAATAATACATTTCTGAAGATAAGGGGTGGGGGGACAGAGAAATACAGTCCATTAATAACATCATAGGTTATATAGTAGACAACAGTAATGCTGTCTACTCTACAGGTCTGTCCTTTCTTTATGTGTAAATGTGCCCTATAGCTGCTGTAGCATGTACATACCTCTCAAGCTATCTGCATGGGACACTATGGGCCAAGCAGTAACACCTGCAGGTACACAACTACAAAGAAGACTTGCACATCAGGTGGACCTATATAGCTACCATGATGCACTGTGGGCTGATGTACTGTTACTTTGCTATTGATAGATAACCAAGTTGATGATATATCTGTGACAGAGGGCTTATGCAACAGTAATTACATTCCATGGCAGTGTGACATTTGAGAGACATGCATGTGTACAGTAAAGAGAGTACACAAATACCATAACCTTTCTGGCAGGCATGGGGATAGAACCCAATAGCAGTGACTGCAGGGTACATGTGCATCACATGTATTAATTGACTGCAGCAACCTTTACAAGATTCACCAGGCATATAGCCATACCAATATTACACATCTTATTTCATTTATGTTAATATATTTTATTATTATTGCACCTATTTCCTTTATTTTATGGGTTAATAGCACATTTGTGATAATGATTTTAACAGTCTGTGACATCTGAATAAACAATTATTTACACATAATATAGGCTACCTCACCCATTTACCAGCAGTCCCTGTGGAGAGAATATCTGTAATCATAACATGTCTGAGTCAGTAATATTTATTAGTGCATAGCACTGGATTTGAACCTGGTCTATGAGTGGAAAAATGTACTTCATATACAGCATTTAACAAACTGAGCGACTAAGTTACTGCTGAAATCTGACTGACTGATATTTACCTAGAGCTCACCTGGAAACAAAATATGACCTGGTACTAGTACTACAGTGTTATAGTACACTGCAGTGACAGTTAAACACACATACATGTAATACAATCATAACAGAGAAAATAGGTAACCTATACATTACTAAATAAAATGCAGGTGTATACAATATATTGTTACTGTGTTGAAATATCAGTTATAATTCCATAAGTATTGCACAACAGTTTATTACAGATACCTTCATGCAGTTACTGGAACAGTATTGAGCTTTTCTTGCATAACACTTGGCATTATGCAGCTGTAATTCCACAATTATTGCACTACAGATATTTTGTACATAAATGGTTCATGCTCTACTCTTTCTGTCTTATTTGACTATAGATAGCATAATACAGCTGTACTCACCACACTCACAACACAACCTGGCCAGCCGCCCTACATGCGCCTCAACTTTGAGAGCTCTCACCTCTGCGCCGATTGGGAGAGAAGCACACCATTATGCATACCAGTTTAGCAGACACTCAAGATTAAATATTGGTGAAACACAGGTAAATATACTTACACACATGTGGAACATTGCCCACCCAGAATTCTTGGACCCAGGCATCCAATAGAGCCCCCTTCCTTCTTTCCAGGTCATCATGGTGATGACGACACTGCTCACCTGTGCAGGAGATACCAGTTTTACTGGTGAGGTCCCTTGTCAGCCGGTCCCAGGCCTCCGCTTTGTGCTCTGAGCCCCAGTTACTTCCCTGCATGAGCCGGTCTTCATGGTTTCTCACAAGGAGTCCAACCATGACCCTGGACTCCTCAATGTCCCACCGCTGTGTCTGAGAGCATGAACCCTCACCAATGCTTGCCATTGTATGCTTCAGAGACAGAACTCCAATGGATTATAATGTATTCCTGCCTATTGATCTTAATATAGCTTTTCCCCACCCTTACATGCAACTGGGTAATTTTTAAAAATGTGGCACATTTCTTGGCCCCGCGCAAACCAGCACAGCTGAGCTGAGCAGTGCTTAAACCAACAATGCTTAGCAGTTCTTAACAGTACACAAACCAGCTAAGCACAGCCAAGCAGTGCCAAGCTGTGCCTAAACAGAGATTGTTTAAGCAGTACTTATCATGGCTTAGCAGAGCTTAGCTGAGCACAGCAGATCATGATTTAAAAATAATTAGCATAATTTATATTGCAAAAATAATTGCTTAATTTCCCTTCCCTGTATTTAAAGCCCGCACCTACTGCACATGAGGCCATAACTCTATCCACTTGGCTACATGGATATGTGGAATGCTGCTATACTTTTACCTCTGAGCCACATTTAAACACTGCTAAGCAAAGTGCCGCACCACACAAACCTGTGAAGCAATGCTCAAACTTGACCTTTGAATCACAGATTGAATGCATCTGTTTTCTATTTTTAGATGTCTGGCACATGTCAATTGCTGTGCACCTCACCACACAAACTTTAAAAAAAAAGTAAAATAAAATAAAAATTAAATACATTGCTTTCATGCATTTGGACAGAACAGGGGGGTGTTACTCATCTGTGGACACAGTAAGTCATACACTCCATACACTGATTCAATAACCATGTTCCATTGTTCTCCCTCAGCAATGCACTATCACTAATATGCATGGCACACTCCAAGGGGGGAACCACGTACATGCACACAGTAACTTCTGTGTAGGCTCTACATTATGCGTACATGGAATTTATTAAATCTGGGGGCTCATCTTTTTTTGTGGATGATTTAAAACTATAGTTCATCAGATGAGGTGCTGAAAGCACAACTGGAAGTGGTCAAAACTTTCTCAGATGATATAAGAATGTCATTTTATCTTAATAAATGTGCAAAAGCAATATTTAAAGCAGGAAAGCTGCAGCACCATGAAAACTTTAGTCTTGAACTGGAATGAGTTATGAAGGAACTTGAGCAGGAGGGAGTATATAAATATTTGATAATTGATGAAGAATTGACAATAAAACATGAAGAAATGTGAATAAAACTTGGTAAATAATATTTTAGAAGACTAAAATGAATCCTGAAAACTGCCCTGACATAGTAAGAAAGTCCAAACTATAAACCAATTTGCTCTTCCTGTTGTAACTTACAGTTTTGGGGTGAATGACTGGCCCCGAAAGGTATTAGATCAGTTGGACAGGAAAACAAGAAAAATGCTTCATGCCTATCCAAGTTTATATATTGCTCATTCTGAAGGCGGTATGGCCCTCCTCAAAACTGATTACATATACAAATCTGCAATCGTAGGACTGCATACATATCTGCTGACCTCATCAGATCCAAACATAGTGACAGTTTTGAAACATGAAGAGAACAAATCTAAGATGACTTCCCTCTATAGTTTAGCAGAAACACATTGGTGTCAAGCAGGAATGGAAACCAAATCAGAATTAGACAAAAATCAGGCAGCAACTGAATATGCCAAAACAAAAGAAAGAATATAAGGAGAAGGATCAGATAAAAAGGCAAAAGATGTGGGAAAGGCATAAATATAGTTTCAAGTGCAGAAACTCTTGGAACAACCTCACGTCAATCAGGATTTCATGTAGGAATGATTAAGGATGGGTGAATTTAAACCAAAAGATGGAAGGTTAATGTTAGCGGCTCAGTATAGTGGACTATGTACATGTTGGTTTATAAAGTCCATTGAACATGTGGGAGAAAACAATGACATATATTATTGCTGGGTGTGATGCCCTAATGGCAAAGGGCCTCTATACTGAGAGGCATAATAATGTGGCAAGACTGTTACAGTGGGAATTGTGCAAACATCATAATATTGAAGTAGCTGAGATGAACTGGAAACATGAACCACAAAGCATTATAAAGAATGATGACATTTATATCACATAGGATCACTCATTACCAACAGTTAAAAAATAGATGTGAGAAAACCAGGTATAGTAGTTCATGGAAAGAAGACAAAAGTAGCATTGCTCACTGAAATTGCTACACCTGGTGACTATAGTGTCTTGCATACAGAGAAACACAAAGTCATAAAATCCCAGGATTTGCAGGCAGAAACAAGGACGACGTGGAAGACAGATACCCAGACAGTTCCAATAGTAGTAGAAGCAATGGGTCTTATAAAAAAGAATATACAGTCTTATTTAGATATGCTACAGATACAAGTTACTCTGTATGAATTGCAGAAGGAATCAGTTTTGGGCACATCACAGGTGCTAAAAAGAGCACTTTTGGCTAACATCAAATATTGAAACAATACTAATTTCACAAACTTTAATCATAGCTAGACTTAGGAATGGGGTCCATTCCTTTCATGGTATTAGAAACTCAAAAGACTTGGAGAAATTAAACTGAGAAAGCAGAAGGGTCATTTGAAACATGAGTCTTCCTTAAAAAATGTGCAGAACTATACAAGATGAAATAAAAAGATTTTTCATGCTCTCTAGAGTTGTTGGGGTTTTATCAATGTTGCATAAATTCAGCATTAAAAACATTGACTTTATTATGGCAGTTCAGACGGTACTGTATGCAGGATGTAATGGAGTGATCCAGGACATTTTTGTATGCTATAACTTCCTTCAGGATGTAATGGACTGATCTAGGACATTTTTTGTACCCTATAACCTCCTTCCCATCATCACTGATGAAGTCTTTATGCATTACTGGGCAGAAAAATCTGCCTAATAGCTTCTTTGACTTTGAGTAATGCCAGATGGTGACTTCTGTTTACCAAAGTCCGTCATATCACCCATCATCGGGGCCAAGTGACTGGACTGCTTGTGACAAGGTGTATTATAAAGTCTGATGCTGTGTTCTGTACCAACATAAGAAAATTACATTCTTTGTAAAGTACCTTCTTACAAATCATTTTTCTGATGAAATTCTAATTAAATTAAAGAATGAATGCACTTACAAAATGTTATGTGGCATCCAGAAGTCTTGTTTCCAGCAAAGGATTTTTGGTATGTGTTGTATTTCCCTTTTGTATTCACTAAGTGGTTTGTTACTTATGTTCTTACAACACCTGATGACATGTTCCATGACACATGTTGCATTTCCCTTTTGTATTCACTAAGTGGTTTGTTACTTATGTTCTTACAACACCTGATGACATGTTCTGCACATGTTGCATTTCCCTTTTGTATTCACTAAGTGGTTTGTTACTTATGTTCTTACAATACCTGATGACATGTTCTGTGCATGCTGTATTTGCCTTTTGTATTCACTAAGTGGTTTGTTACTTATGTTCTTACAATACCTGATGACATGTTCTGCACCACATGTTGTATTTCCCTTTTATATTCACTAAGTGGTTTGTTACTTATGTTCTTACAATACCTGATGACATGTTCTGTGCATGCTGTATTTCCCTTTTATATTCACTAAGTGGTTTGTTACTTATGTTCTTACAATACCTGATGACATGTTCTGTGCATGCTGTATTTCCCTTTTATATTCACTAAGTGGTTTGTTACTTATGTTCTTACAATACCTGGTGACATGTTCTGTGTGTGCTGTATTTCCCTTTTCTATTCACTAAGCAGTTTGTTACTTATGTTCTTACAATAACTGATGACATGTTCTGTGCCACATGTTGCATTTCCCTTTTGTATTCACTAAGTGGTTTGTTACTTATGTTCTTACAATACCTGATGACATGTTCTGTGTGTGCTGTATTTCCCTTTTGTATTCACTAAGTGGTTTGTTACTTATGTTCTTACAATACCTGATGACATGTTCTGCACATGTTGCATTTCCCTTTTGTATTCACTAAGTGGTTTGTTACTTATGTTCTTACAATACCTGATGACATGTTCTGCGCGTGCTGTATTTCCCTTTTGTATTCACTAAGTGGTTTGTTACTTATGTTCTTACAATACCTGATGACATGTTCTGTGTGTGCTGTATTTCCCTTTTCTATTCACTAAGTGGTTTGTTACTTATGTTCTTACAATACCTGATGACATGTTCCATGACACATGTTGCATTTCCCTTTTGTATTCACTAAGTGGTTTGTTACTTATGTTCTTACAATACCTGATGACATGTTCTGTGTGTGCTGTATTTCCCTTTTGTATTCACTAAGTGGTTTGTTACTTATGTTCTTACAATACCTGATGACATGTTCTGTGTGTGCTGTATTTGCCTTTTGTATTCACTAAGTGGTTTGTTACTTATGTTCTTACAATACCTGATGACATGTTCTGCACATGTTGCATTTCCCTTTTGTATTCACTAAGTGGTTTGTTACTTATGTTCTTACAATACCTGATGACATGTTCTGTGTGTGTTGCATTTCCCTTTTGTATTCACTAAGTGGTTTGTTACTTATGTTCTTACAATACCTGATGACATGTTCTGTGCATGCTGTATTTGCCTTTTGTATTCACTAAGTGGTTTGTTACTTATGTTCTTACAATACCTGATGACATGTTCTGTGCATGCTGTATTTGCCTTTTGTATTCACTAAGTGGTTTGTTACTTATGTTCTTACAATACCTGATGACATGTTCTTTGTCACATGTTGCATTTCCCTTTTGTATTCACTAAGTGGTTTGTTACTTATGTTCTTACAATACCTGATGACATGTTCTGTGTCACATGTTGCATTTCCCTTTTGTATTCACTAAGTGGTTTGTTACTTATGTTCTTACAATACCTGATGACATGTTCTGTGTGTGCTGTATTTCCCTTTTGTATTCACTAAGTGGTTTGTTACTTATGTTCTTACAATACCTGATGACATGTTCTGTGCATGCTGTATTTCCCTTTTGTATTCACTAAGTGGTTTGTTACTTATGTTCTTACAATACCTGATGACATGTTCTGTGCATGCTGTATTTGCCTTTTGTATTCACTAAGTGGTTTGTTACTTATGTTCTTACAATACCTGATGACATGTTCTGCACGTGCTGTATTTCCCTTTTGTATTCACTAAGTGGTTTGTTACT
This sequence comes from Protopterus annectens, assembly GCF_019279795.1. NCBI lineage: Eukaryota > Metazoa > Chordata > Ceratodontiformes > Protopteridae > Protopterus > Protopterus annectens. Next base: position 1,302,640,661 of record NC_056747.1, read on the forward strand.
TATGTTCTTACAATACCTGATGACATGTTCCATGACACATGTTGCATTTCCCTTTTGTATTCACTAAGTGGTTTGTTACTTATGTTCTTACAATACCTGATGACATGTTCTGTGCCATAGTGAGCAGACCTGATGACATGTTCTGCACCATAGCGAGCAGACCTGATGACATGTTCTGTGCCATAGGGAGCAGATTGCTTTCTACAAGGTCTGTTATTATGACGTTTGATGTGTTCTGCTGCATGTGCAAACTTCACATTCTGATTCTTTTAGGGCCAGGCTTTGCCCTTTTGAAAATTTTCTGATGAACATGGCTTTCTTTGTAAGATACAGTGGTTAGTCTGCAGACTTGAACAGTTCTGGAAGTTTCCTTTCATGCAGAATATCTATTGCTGGGGGCTTTGTATAAGTAACTTAATGTACCATTAATAGTGTATATCCCCCTTTCACTTAGATTTCTCTCTCTCTTCCCCTCTCTTTCATCTAAATTGCTACTTGCTATGCGTTATCATGTGTTCAGGCAGCTTTGGTTCTGGGATTAACCAACAACTTCTCTGGAAAGTTCCTTTTAATGAAGTATGCAGCACCAATATTTAGTGAAGCCCTATAAAATGAAGACTTAAGCATGGGTGAAGGGGGGGGGGTATACAAGAAACTAGAGATTTATTCCACAGTGTTCACTAGTTTCTATCCATCTGTTTTAGAGCCCTGCTTTTCCAAGTCATGGATGACTATTATAATGGCTAAAATCTAAGAGCTTCCTAAGCCAGTCTTACTGCCCTTGTTTCTCTTGGTAAAACTAAGCTACTTTTCTAAATGCGAATATATGCTGTAATATGGAGGGAATGCCATTGTGCAGTCCACAAGGGTGAAGGTCTTTTCTTTTTCATCCACACCACTTGCCATCACAGACGAAGACCACAACGGCTTGCTTTACGCATGATGTAAGCAGGATGCATCGCTCAGATGTGACATGTACATGCCCTGTGATGAATGTAATAATGCATTGCATAAGCATTTATCATATCACTTATGAAATGCTGCTGTCCCTTGTGACCTGTGGTGAAGTTCAGCTTGATTGCAGATGCTATTAACAGTCACAGTAGTATCTACCTAAGTAATGTCAGTTTGCAGCCATCTGAAGAGATGGTACAAGGCCCTGGAGCTAATGGCATAGCCCCTACAAATCTTCTGATTGTCATTTCCTAAGCCTTTACTGAGCTAATACTGCCATACCTTGGTCATTGTTTAGGTTGTTGATGTGAGAATACAGTTGTTTCAATGTCCTGTGATGGTTGAGATTTGGTCTTTCATACGCCTCTCCTTCTCACAGTTATAATACAAAGACAGCATTTGATCTGGGCTAGCAGGGTATTGCACCTGGAAGGAAGTGGTCATGATTGTCATGGGACATTTTTTCTGGACCATGAATGCTATACTTGTTCTCATTCAAAGTGACAAAGTGAAAGCTCAGCGGTTTCCTTACAGCCAGCACAAATTTCTATTATTTCAACTACTTGGATTGCATCCTACAGAAGCATCACAATTTGTGCCTCTGCACAACAGCAGACACACCCTGAGAGGAGCTAGAATGTGTCACATTTTGGAAAACAGGTTGTGGGCCATCTTTTAGTTCTATAACTACTTTCTGTAGCTCAATACACTGACCCAAGTCCGCTGTGGTCACTGCCTCCACGTCATCTTCTTCCCCGGACCCTTCTGGACAGGCCTGCATCCATGCCTTCCTCCACTCTCTCATCTGTTTCTCCTTTAGCTCATTGTTATCAGTGGAATTTCTCTCTCCAAGTCCGAAACTGATTTACCATCACTTTGTTGCATCTGCTAATTTTAATTGCTGAAGCTAGGGTTGTGAAGTGCATGTTTGTTTACCTGCGTTTACTTTATATGACTTATAGCAAGTCTGTATCTCTTTGCTCTACTTGTATTATTCCGTCTTCTACATTACAATACCCCACAGAAGGAACAAAAAGGGTCTTCGTCCATATTTCAGTGACCTTGGAATGAAAGTAATAAGGGAACACTGGTGGCTCCATGTTCCTGTTTGTGCCGCAGCACAAAAGGGGCACAGTAGGTAGCTGGTAGGGCACATAGGGCATGTGGAAAAAATACGAAAACACTACACCAATAAAGTACAGAATACGTGATACATGACAACCCATCCATAACCCATTGTTAACAAAGAAAGACCATGTCCCTAGAAAATAACAGCGAATGCCATAATCTCATAAATCCTGGGAATGTTCGCAACACAGAAAAAATACTAATTTGTTATTGTCAAGAATTATGGTTTGGATGAAGCGTGGCATGCTACAGTATAACGTGATGAAGGTGAAGCTATCAGTATAACAGAGGAAGAAAAATGACAAGCACGCAGACACTTGCCTCATTAGATTAGAAAAAAATATCATTAAACCTAATTCCAGAACAGAAAGTCAGACTTATTTTGTTCTGTGCTACATCTGAAGGAAATATTTTAAACAAGTACAGCACATTTTGCCAACATTCATTATAAAGCACCATCTTCCCACTGAAGACACTAGTGAATATCGACTTAGTTTAAATGTCTGCTAAAAGTTCTTTGAAGTAGAAGCAGGCGTGACCAGTGACCAGCTCCCTGATGACAATGATAGTTCTGACACCTCCGGAAGAAGTCAGGGAGAGTCTCTCACTACTTGGACTGAAAGCTATAAGCCTTAAAACATGCAATT